>NC_056742.1:386355617-386413117 GCF_019279795.1 Protopterus annectens
ATAAAGGAGTTATAACATCCTTAGTCCTGGATGAGTGCCCTTATTTATGAGATGCACAACATAGAAGGCTTTCCTTACCACTGTGGAGAAATGGTGATCGAAGTTTAAATTGCTGTCAACCTGTGTTCCCAAGTCTCTCACCACTGTATTTGAGCTTGGGAGGGGGTCTTGTCTATAATGTAATTTGCAGGGGCCACTTCTTTGCCAAAGGGGATAATGAAGCACTTTTTTGTGTTTAGTTTTAGACCGTAACTCTGGCACCAATCATTAGTCTGTGTTATCCCCTTTTTTAATATGTTAATATCGCTGGGGGACTCAATGATTGCATCTAGTTTGCAGTCATCTGCAATCTTTGTAAACCACAGGCCATCTACTTTTGCCTGGATGTCCGAGAAGTAGATTCCAAATAGTAGAGGGCCCAGCACAGTTCCCTGTGGTACACCACTGGTAACTGGTCTACTGATGGAGGTGGAATCCCCAATTTTGACAGTATGCATTCTGTCGGTGCACCACTTTGCAACTACCATCTAGTGACATATGGGTTAATCCCCAGCTGGGAGAGTTTCTCAATGATACCTGAGTGGGGGATTGTGTCGAAGGCCTTGGCTAAGTCAAGATTGGTGGTATAAACTGCTCTGCCCTCATCCAGGGCTTTGGTGACATTCTTGTACAAGTCCACCAGATTTAATAAGCAAAACCTGCCCTTAACAAAGCCAAACTGGGTCAGGTCAAGATTGTGGTGGTCACCTATATCCTTGTTGATAAGGTCAATGATGATTCTTTCCATGGTCTTGCACATAAGGCTGGTTAGGCTTATGGGTCTATAGTTCCCAGGGTCGGATGATGGACCCCCCCCCCTTTGTGTAAGGGGATTACTGTTGCTGTTCTCCACTCTGCTGGAAGAAAGCCAGTTCTCAGGCTATGGTTAAAGAGACTGCCAAGTGGTTCCACTAGGTCTTGTTTTAAATTGTCTAGTAAGCAGCATGGGATGTTATCTAGTTTCCATGGAGGCTGTGTTTTTGGTCTTGGAGAAGGTGTATATGACCTGCTCTTTGGAGATACTAGGTAGTGGACTGGTGGCAGAGATGCTTTGGGGTGTGTCTGGTGGGGACAGGAAGGTGAAATTTGCACCAAGTCTGTCTTCTAGCAGGTTGGCAGTTTCTTCAGGTTCAGTGTGAGTAGTATTATCCATAATCGGTTCGGCACAAAGCTGGGCATTTCCTTTAAGATTTTGGACATAGCTAACAAAAGCTTTATGAGTGTCTTTAGCTAGAGATATTGATTTAGCCTCATAATTGGCTTTAGAGGACTTTACAAGAGTTCTGATTTGCTTGTTCAAGCTGTGGAGGGTATTATTCCTCTGGTGAATAAGTTCCTTCTTGTTCTTGGATAACAGTTTCTTCCTTTTGTTATATAACCTATTTAAACTTGCAGTCCGCTAGGGTGACCTGTTTCTTCGGAAGGACCTGGTTTTGATCCTGACAGGTACAGCTGATTCCACACAGTTGTTTAAATGTCTATACAGGACATTTGTGTACTCCTCTGCATATCAGTCATTGTTGGCTGTGTTAGCAGGGGATTTGAAACTTTTTATACCCTTGCTTAGTAAGCTAAAGTTTGCTTTGGAGAAATGTTTCAGTTTGTTTGCTCCTGTGGGAGTGTCCATTCTGATCTTTACTTCAAATGTGTCAGATTTTTTGTCTGATCTCACCAGGAGGGTAACACAGGGGGTAGTGCAGTGACCCCCTATGTTGGTGAGTACCAGGTCCAGGACATTTGAGCCCCTTGTAAGGGTGCCAACTAACTGTTCCAGAGTATTTGAATTAACAAAGTCCAGGAATCTCAGGGCAATTACATTTCTGCTCATGTATGTTGCCCAATCTATGGAAGGATAGTTGAAATCTCCAATGACCAAAGTGTTTGGCTGTATAGGGAGTGATTCTAGCAAGCCCAGGTAGTCGGTGTGCTTCTCTTGGTTCATGGTGGGAGATGTGTAGTTAGCAATGATGTGGTAGGGTGTTTTACCTATATTTAATTGTACCTGGAGTAGCTCTATAGAGTTGTACTGTTTAACCAATCTCGAGGTCTAGCTGGATTTAATGAAGATGGATACACCTCCACCATTGGTTCCTTCATGCCTGTTTTGGGGTCTGAACATGTGGAAGGCATTGTAGTCTTGTATGGCTGTGGTGCTGTCTGCAGCCTTGAACCAAGTCTCAGTGACTGCACAGATGTCTGCATCTTTCCAAGGTGAGGAGTGCTTCCAGGGAGTGCAGTTTTCTGTTGAGGCTCCTAGCATTAAGCAGCATAACCTTGAGTTTGTCTCGAGTGGATTTCTTTATGTCGAGAATTTTTTTGACATTGCCTACAAAGGCACTATGGGGGAGGCAAGCATCTTTACCAGTATCTGAAAGCCTAGAGGAGACAAGTAAAGACCATCTCTGGCAAAGCAGCATGGTCTGTCGACCATGTGTTCCCAGGCTGACAGATACTGGATCCCCTTGGATTGACACCAGAAGCTAAGCCAATTGTTGAAGTCAATCATTTTTGTCTATATTGTGGCATCGTCTTGGATGAAGGTAAAATGTACTAAGTGCTAGGGACCTACCTGCCTGGGACTCATAATCTGAGAGTTCAGTTGTGTCTCTCTTCATTTAGTCCAGAGAGGTACATCTCAAGTCATTTGCTCCAACATGTACTATGACAGAGTCAAAACGGTAATTGTTGTTGCTTGACATGAGTGCATGCATGATTTGATGGATCCAGGCACCGGACCAGCAGCTAACTGTGACTTTCTCCTTGTCCAGCTTGATGAGGAGACATCTGTGTGTCTCACTATGGAATCTCCTATGACCAGGACATTAAGATTTGAGGTGTGTTGCTATGTGAAGTGGGGTCTGTTCGTGTTCCAGTATGTGTGCTCTGTTTGTGCTTGGGAGGTCTCTGGTCCTTTGGTAGGCTATTAATTAGCACCTCCGCATGGATGGGTCTATGGGATTTGACCTTGTCTTGTGTGAGAAGACAGACATGTGTGCTGACAACCTGTTTGATGTCTTGTTTATTGTTACAGGAGAGGATTGATTTCAGCTACATTGTATAGTTATATCTCTCACATACTATATTTGTTTGCTTTAGGAGCAAGTGGTCGTCAGTATACATACATTGCTCTAGGATGCTCATGTCAATCAGGCTAGCTGGTGAAATGTTGAGGAACTGGCTGTCCAATGCAGCAGGTTAAACCATAAGGACTAGTTGGGGAGTGTGCATATTGGATTAGCTTTTGCTCTAGGACTAATTCGACTAACTAAACAAGGGGGTTTATTCTATTGAGGATTAGGGGTGAAGGAATGTGGTGACCCTGCTCAGTGCTCAACTGAGTTACCTGCAGTGCAGCAAGGAAGCCTGGGAGGGTTCTACTGACAAACTTCTAGGGAAAATTTGTTTCTAGAAGTTTGCTACTATACAGGGCACCTCTAACCCCCGTTGTGTGGTGCACAACTACACGCAAACACAAGGCTTATATACAGGCAAAATTAAACAGTCTTAAACTAGTCTGCCAATAGGAAATCACACAGTGATCGTTTCTCCAGCAACCCCCAGCTCAGACAAGGCTATATTCACACTCTTCTGCCACAAGGGTGCAGGGAGCCCTTCTTAATGTAAGATGGCTAGATTTGAATTTCAGGTGTATTATAAGCAGGCTAGATTCAGCAAGTCTGGATGTAGTATATGCTATCTAAACACTATTACAGTGCAAAATAAGTGCAGATAATGAAGCAGGCACAGACAAGAAAAACAGTCAAAAAGGCACCAATTAATGAAGTAAAACAGTTAAATGCAGCAGATCAACATACGTCTACCACAAGGCTGCAGAAAAGCACCTTCTTAATGTAGAGTAGCTGGTTTAGAGCCCAAGCGTAATAAGACCACACAAACTAGCTGCAACAGTGCTACAGCTGATAGATACAATGTAATACAGTGCAGTTAACTACCTAAAGCAGCAGCAGACTGTACATATGTGTGTGTGTGTGTGTGTGTGTGTGTGTGTGTGTGTGTGTGTGTGTGTGTGTGTGTGTGTGTGTGTGTGTGTGTGTGTGTGTGTGTGTGTGTGTGTGTGTGTGTGTGTGTGTGTGTGTGTGTGTGTGTGTGTGTGTGTGTGTGTGTGTGTGTGTGTGTGTGTGTGTGTGTGTGTGTGTGTGTGTGCTAGGGTGTGTGTGTGTTTTAGGGTTATGGTGTGTGTGTGTGTGTGTGTGTGTGTGTGTGTGTGTGTGTGTGTGTGTGTGTGTGTGTGTGTGTGTGTGCACAATGTGTCTGTGTGTATGTGGGTTTGACTGTGATTGTGTGATTGTTAAGGGTTAGATGTAGTGTTTCTCCCTGCCCCATCTTAGTAATCCATGCTAACCCTAACCCTAAGACTGCTCCTGACTGTAATTAAGTGACTTGTTCAAAGTCACACAGTGGGCAAAGAAAGGTGGACAAAATCTAACCTTGTACCCATAGGTACACCATGCAGCTCTTTACCTGTACTGAGCCTTATCTGTTTTAACTGCCAGAGCCATTAGTGCAAAGCTCATAACAGAAAAGTGTTATTCATTTTATTTGTTTCTGTGCTTATAGTGATAGCAGATTCCTTTTTATTTTTACATGTAATTGATTTTGTATTTAAATGTTTACAGGCGGTGGTTTAAATACTTAAATTTCCATCTCATGAAGGGCTGATTTACACACTGGTGTACTGAAATACCTTTTTTTCTGTTGACAGACCTTTAGTAATTTTGGTGACAATATGAAATTTCTTACCAATAAATGAAACCATTTTAATGTGATGAAACATCAGATGCAACCATCCTGACATCTCATTTGCTTTCTTTAATTACTTTTTCTCTAAACTCATCCTGTAGAAGTGTTGAGAGGCTTTCTATGATACATGATAATGTTTCTTTAGTTCCAGATCCAACTGATTTATAATATGTTTTGAGACTGAATTGTGTGCTATCTGCCTCCATTTTGTTTAATGGGTTATTTTTTCCGTTCTGTATATCACAACATTCAATTTTATTTTAACTATTTTACAATGTCTGGACAATGTTCAATTTCTGGACATGTTTCTCAGTTTTATTTTTATTTATTTATTTGACATTTGTTAACCAGGTTGGACTAACTGAGCTAAAGCCTATTTTCAGAGGAGAAAAGCTCTGGCTACTTATATAATTTTATGAAAATAAGGAAAGTAAAAATATTTTAACAAAGATACAAAAATCAAACTATGGCAATATATAACAGTTTACAAATGTGAGAAATCTAAAACAAATTATAAATGTAACATAGATATAATAGACCAACACATGGGAAATAATTTTGGACATGTTCTAGAAGTAATAGAGGAGATAAGTAATAGAGAGGAAGAGGTCAGGGTTTATGTGGGGTCATGACAAGGGCACATCTATAATTTAGCTAGACAATTTCTAAGTTCTTTTTTGAAACTATTGAAGTGTGTAATGCTTCTTATACTGAGTGGGAGTTTGTTCCAGTTATGAACTACTGAATATTTATATAATACTTTGCCAATAGTTTTATTGGGTTTGTATATTTGTAAAGTATGTATGTTAATTGGTACATGTATTTTTTACTACAGGATTTATAACAACTAATTTGTGTGACCATTTTAACCTCTAGTTTGGATACTAGTGGAATATTTTGCTGGCACCTTCATCTTTATGGGCATCAGCTGGGTTTAAAGACCCTGTGTATCTGAAGTATAGCTGAACTTTCCACTTATGTTGTGCTGATGAGACATTCAGAAGCCATGTAGCTGAAACACTTGATATCCTTAAAGGGTCATTTGCATATATCCCATGGGCTTCCATTACAGGAGGCTTAAAGTACCACACAGTGAAAACTGTAGCTTGACTGGAGTTTTCTTGCAGTTTTTACTGAATGGTTTGTCTGTGTGACCTATTTACAATTTGGTATATGTGTATGTGTGTATATATATATATATATATATATATATATATATATATATATATATATACACACACACACACACACACACACACACACACACACACACACACACACACACACACACACACACACACACACACAAACACGGGTCTACCTGAAAATATCGAAACACCACATCTTATTTTGTCTTTCGGCTTTTCCCGGTTAGAAGTCGCCACAGCAGAACTCCTGTCTGCTAAAGATTGGCAGTGGATGTTTACGATGCCGAGTTGCCAGCCCGACGCCCAACCTTCAAAGAAGGCACACCCATTCATGCACGCACCTACCTGCATATCTTTAACATCACTCGACCACAGGGAGGACATGCAGACTCCACACAGAAGGTGCTCCAGTCGAGAATCGAATGGGAGAACCTCTTGCTGTGAGGTGACAACACTAACCGCTGCACCACTGCGGCTCTATCGAAACACCACATTATTGAAGATGAATTCATCGAGATGACATCTTTGAAACTTTAAAATATTGCACACCTAGATCATTGAAAACAAATCCCGGGAAAAAAACACAAGGCCACCAGTATGAACATTGCCCTTTTCCCAAGGTAGAGCGATCTCAGAGGTGATATATTTAGTTAGGGTTTGTGTGGGGGCCGAAGCCCCCAACTTTGGAGGGTTTTACTTGCTTTGTTGTTTGTTTTTTGTCCTGGTAGCCAAGTGGTTCTTTTCCCAAGGATGGCTTTTGGAGTTCCGGGTGTTTGATGTTTTAAAGTTTCAAGGATGTCATCTCATTGAATTCATTCTCAATGATGTGGTGTTTTGATATTGTGAAGTAGACTCATATCTATCTATATATATATATATATATATATATATATATATATATATATATATATATATATATATATATATATATATATATATATATATATATATATATATATATATATATATATATATATACACAGACACACACACGCACACACACACACACACACACACACAGAAAAAACAAAAGAAAGTCAAGACTGTAATGACTGAAATGGGAAACAAAATTTTCTGTTTCCGATCGCTAACCCAAAAAGTTACTACACCATGAATTTGTCTGAAAAGTAATACTCTTAGAGAAAGTGGTTTTAGTAAATGAATATGTGTAAGGTTAGAGTTAGGGGCAGGGGCAGAAATGGGAGCTCACATGAATAAGGTGTATGGGGGGGGTCAAAACACAATGCATACAAACTGATCACCACATTGCTGTCCACACACAAATCCAAGAATCTGTCTTATACAGATACAAAAAGTTGCTGTATAAGACAAATCCTGCAACCTTCCTCTCAGGCATACTTTTAGTATGTATATTTGAGTAGAATATGTATTTTTTTTTTCAATTTGTTATGCACTGAAGCTGTCTGAGAACTGACCTTTGTTTATAGTACTTAAAGTGCAATATAATGTTATCCAAAAGAGTTCTGATCACTAATATTGGCTTTGAGATGGATTACTAAACTTTTCCCTTTACTTCTAAAAATGACTAATGGCAGATCCTTCTGGGAAAGTAACATGGCAGACATGTGACAATGCTTGGCACTACAACCCCACCCCACTCTGTGTCTCATCATTGTGTGTTCTAAACAGATGTTGTATATGCCATCAAGTCCTGTTTCATTCACTGGATATTTCCATCAATATCACAGATCACAAATACTGCCCTGGCTGCAGTGGGATATAATCCCATCATACTTCTCATGGGGGGGGGCTTTGCCCCTGTGCCCTTTGCTTCTGAGGTCATACCACCTCAGGAGATAGGACTAAATGCATAAAAATGCCAGTCAATGAAATGGACTTCACCATATAAATATAGTTCAAATCCCAAAACATGCCAAATTCTCAATGTCATGTCCACCACCCCAATGTTATGCCACAGAGCCAATGTCTTGTTTTCTACATTATTGTTCACCAAAACCATGAAAACACGCTCCCCTTCTTCATACTATGTTGCATGTCTTGCATCATTGACATGAAAAATATTTCATATCTTGTTTATGTGTTCCTGCACCTTATCTCACATTGTTGGCATCACACTGCCACAGTTCACAGCCATCCCAGGTTGCGTTCTACATGAACTACAGAACGAACTGGCACCCCACCTAAGTACCATGTTCAATCATAGCCTCACCTCAGGCTTTGTGCCTGCTGAATGGCGCACAGCGACGGTTATCCCACTCCACAAGGGGGGAGCCACCATGGACCCCGGGAACTACCGCCCCATTAGCCTGATGAGCCTGGTCTGCAAGGCCATAGAACATATCATCATGGAACTTATAAACAAAGACATTGGTAATCTCCAAACTCTGAACCCCACACAGTTCGGGTTTGTAAAAGGCTGATCATGTCTCCTAAACCTGATAGACTTCTTTGAAGCAGTCACCAAAGCCGTAGACAAGGGTAAGGTGGTTCACACAGCCTATCTAGATCTTGCCAAGGCTTTCAACACCATCCCCAACTCTGGAATTATAGATAAACTCACTAAACTAGGTATAAATCCCTATGTCACAAGATGGGTTGCCAACTGGCTCACTGACAGAACCCACACTGTGAAATTAACAGACTCCAAATTCGACTTCAGACCAGTGACAAGTGAAGTACCACAGGGTTCAGTCCTGGGTCCTCTCCTGTTTGGTATCTACTTCTCTGAAGTACAGGCTAACACAGAAGGTCTTTGGCTAATGAAGTTCACAGATGACTGCAAACTAGGAGCCATAATAGAAACTTCTAACGATGTGGACATCCTACAAAAGGGCCTCACTAAGACAGATGCCTGGTGTCAAGGCCATGGCCTCAAGCTCAATGCCAAAAAGTGCATTGTCATCCCCTTTGGTAATAAGAGACCTTGGGACACAGGTGGACAGTAGTCTCTCCTTTGATAATCACATCGCCACAGTAGTCAGGAAATCCTTCTATGTGGCACACCTCATCACAAAAGGTTTCTCATCCAGAAAAAAAGAGGTCATTGTTCCCCTCTACTCATCTCTCACTAGACCCATTATAGAGTATAATGCCCCTTTTGGTATGTACCTCACAAGACATCTACAACAACTGGAAAGGCCGCAGAAATACCTCACAAAGAGGATTACCAGACTCACAGATGCCCTACGCAGACCGTCTCAAAAAACTCCAGCTTTACTCTGTCACATATCGCCTACTCAGAGGTGATCTTTTCCTAACATACAAAACTATGTCAAACCCAGAGCTGTTGGACATGCTCCACTTAAAGAAATCCCAATCCCTCCGAGCTACATACTCTAGGGACCTAAACCTTGTCTCCACAATAAACAGAACATGCCGGAGGGATAGATTCCTGCCCCAGAGACTTCCCATACTCTGGAATAAACTACCTATCTATATCAAACAAAGCTCCTCATTAGCACTCTTCAAGAAAAATCTTGATGCTTGGATGGGAAATAGGAAATTCACCCTGGGGATCACCTCTGTGGCACTGCTCGACAGTGGCACTGGAAAATAATTTTCTTGGCTGGCAAAAGCCATGGTACCTTTTTGGTTGGGCTTGTATAGGCCCCAGGGCCAATAGCCTAGTACCTACCTATGAACCTATGAACAATATACCTCAAACATGGCACCATGTCCCCAGCTAAGTAGTATATCTGTATATGACATCCATACCACCACATTACAAATGTCCACAGTATTCAACAAAACTGGCACTTTGTTTTAATGCACAGTAAACCACACCTTGCTAGACTGTCCCCCATACATACTATCACACATTCTTAATGTCCACAATGAGCCAAAGCCTTGCCACTGTTGCTTCTTAGTGACCCACATCTTTGGCATTACGCTTTCCAGCTTATGGTACAGTGGTACATCACAGACATATCTGTATGTATGTCTGTGCTGTTGCTTACCACAATGACTCAGTGTTGGTTTCAGTCTATGTTTTCACCCTATCTACATGAGATGTCTTTCAGTACTCTGATTTCCTTCCAGCTCATCAAACATGTTGACCTATTAATTACTCTAAACGGTCCATATATATTGTATTTACACTTGCTCGTTTGGTCTTAAGGCTTAGAAGGGTAAAATGTGGACCAGTTTACTTAACTGACTAATAAATAAAATACATTAAAAAAATAGTTACATTTTGTCATACTGTTCCCCAATTAACATCTTGTTGTATCTGTGTGCATCTTACCCCTATATACAGTATAGGAGCATGGGGATAACACTACATAAGTAATAACACTAGGTAAGCAATCACAGGAACCATAAGATGCTAAGCCATACATACATTTAAGCAGACAAACAGAAAAGTTGTTGCCACCCTTATCAAGTATTTAATCCTGCGTACCTCTCAAATTGAGCAGGGCCTTACATGATGGCACTCATGTAAATAAGCGTCTACCCATCCAGTCATCAAGATTAGGCTTAAAGGTAGCCAAAGCTGCACTTTGTTTGACATGTAGTGGTACTCTGCCACAGTTTGCCATGTCTGTGGTGCTATTTCCTCCAAATGTACAATATCCCAAATCCCTGATATCATAGTTATCCCATCATTACAATGCATTCCTTTAGTATTTATTCCTCTGCTATTACACAATGCTGCATCCTTAGCAGAATGATCACACACCACAGTATGCCACATTTGTGCTTGATCTCACACACACACACACACACACACACACACACACGCACACACACACACACACGCACACACACACACGCACACACACACACACACACACACACACACACACACACACACACACACACACACACACAAACACACACACACACACACACACACACAAAGCCCATCCTTGATACGTTGACCTCAAATTAAGTGCACTATGTTCATAGAACCATATCTCCTATCCAACAGTGTGCCAGTAGTCAATCAACCCAGAGTATGTCACACCTTTTTCAGAACTTCCAAATACCCACAAAATGCCACACTTTTTCAGGAACTCCCAATACCCACAGTATGTCTCACCTTTGTCAGGAATTCCCAATACAACAGTATGTCTCACCTTTGTCAGGAATTCCCAATACCCACAGTATGTCTCATCTTTGCCAAGAATTCTCAATACCCACAGTATGTCACACCTTTGTCAAGAACTCCCAATACTCACAGTATGTCACACATTTGTCAGGAACTCCCAATACCCACAGTATGTCACACCTTTGCCAGGAATTCACAATACCCACGGTATGTCTCACCTTTGTCAGGAACTCCCAGTACCCACAGTATGTCTCACCTGTGTCAGGAATTCCCAATACCCACAGTATGTCTCACTTTTGCCAGAAATTCCCAATACCCACAGTATGTCACACCTTTGTCAGGAATTCCCAACACCCACAGTATGTCACACATTTGTCAGGAACTCCCAATACCCACAGTATGTCTCACCTTTGTCAGGAAGTCCCAATACCCACAGTATGTCACACCTTTGTCAGGAAGTCACAATACCCACAGCATGTCACACTTTTGCCAGGAGTTCCCAATACCCACAGTATGTCTCACCTTTGTCAGGAAGTCCCAGTGCTCACAGTATGTCACACCTTTGCAAGAAATTCCCAATACCCACAGTATGTCACACCTTTGCCAGGAACTCCCAATACCCACAGTATGTCACATTTTTGCCAGGAATTCCCAATACCCGCAGTATGTCACACCTTTGCCAGGAATTCCCAATACCCACAGTATGTCTTACCTTTGTCAGGAATTCCCCAATACCCACAGTATGTCTCACCTTTGTCAGAAACTCTCAATACCCACAGTATGCCACACCTTTGTCAGGAATTCCCAATACCCACAGTATGTCACACGTTTGTCAGGAACTCCCAATACCCACAGTATGTCACACCTTTGCCAGGAACTCCCAATACCCACAGTATGTCTCACCTTTCTCAGGAATTCCCAATACCCACAGTATGTCTCATCTTTGTCAGGAATTCCCAATACCCACTGTATGTCACACCTTTGCCAGGAACTCCCAATACCCACAGTATGTCTCACCTTTGTCAGGAACTCCCAATACCCACAGTATGTCACACCTT
This sequence comes from Protopterus annectens, assembly GCF_019279795.1. Taxonomy (NCBI): domain Eukaryota; kingdom Metazoa; phylum Chordata; order Ceratodontiformes; family Protopteridae; genus Protopterus; species Protopterus annectens. The sequence continues at coordinate 386,367,656 of NC_056742.1, forward strand.
TGCCAGGAACTCCCAATACCCACAGTATGTCTCACCTTTGTCAGGAACTCCCAATACCCACAGTATGTCACACCTTTGCCAGGAATTCCCAATACCCACAGTATGTCTCACCTTTGTCAGGAATTCCCAATACCCACAGTATCTAACACCTTTGCCAGGAATTCCCAATACCCACAGTATGTCACACCTTTGCCAGGAATTCCCAATACCCACAGTATTTCACACGTTTGTCAGGAACTCCCAATACCCACAGTATGTCACACCTTTGCAAGGAATTCCCAATACCCACAGTATGTCACACCTTTGTCAGGAATTCCCAATACCCACAGTATGTCACACCTTTGTCAGGAATTCCCAATACCCACAGTATGTCTCACTTTTGCCAGAAATTCCCAATACCCACAGTATGTCACACCTTTGTCAGGAATTCCCAACACCCACAGTATGTCACAATTTGTCAGGAACTCCCAATACCCACAGTATGTCTCACCTTTGTCAGGAAGTCCCAATAGCCACAGTATGTCACACCTTTGTCAGGAAGTCACAATACCCACAGTATGTCACACTTTTGCCAGGAATTCCCAATACCCACAGTATGTCTCACCTTTGTCAGGAAGTCCCAGTGCCCACAGTATGTCACACCTTTGCAAGAAATTCCCAATACCCACAGTATGTCACACCTTTGCCAGGAATTCCCAATACCCACAGTATGTCTCACCTTTGCCAGGAATTCCAAATGCCCACAGTATGTCTCACCTTTGTCAGGAACTCCCAATACCCACAGTATGTCACATCTTTGCCAGGAATTCCCAATACCCACAGTATGTCACACCTTTGCCAGGAATTCCCAATACCCACAGTATGTCTTACCTTTGTCAGGAATTCCCAATACCCACAGTATGTCTCACCTTTGTCAGAAACTCTCAATACCCACAGTATGCCACACCTTTGTCAGGAATTCCCAATACCCACAGTATGTCACACATTTGTCAGGAACTCCCAATACCCACAGTATGTCACACCTTTGCCAGGAACTCCCAATACCCACAGTATGTCTCACCTTTCTCAGGAATTCCCAATACCCACAGTATGTCTCATCTTTGTCAGGATTTCCCAATACCCACTGTATGTCACACCTTTGCCAGGAACTCCCAATACCCACAGTATGTCTCACCTTTGTCAGGAACTCCCAATACCCACAGTATGTCACACCTTTGCCAGGAATTCCCAATACCCACAGTATGTCTCACCTTTGTCAGGAATTCACAATACCCACAGTATCTAACACCTTTGCCAGGAATTCCCAATACCCACAGTATGTCACACATTTGTCAGGAACTCCTAATACCCACAGTATGTCTCAACTTTGTCTGGAAGTCCCAATACCCACAGTATGTCACACCTTTGCCAGGAATTCCCAATACCCACAGTATTTCACACGTTTGTCAGGAACTCCCAATACCCACAGTATGTCACACCTTTGCAAGGAATTCCCAATACCCACAGTATGTCACACCTTTGTCAGGAATTCCCAATACCCACAGTATGTCACACCTTTGCCAGGAATTCCCAATACCCACAGTATGTCACACATTTGTCAGGAACTCCCAATACCCACAGTATGTCTCACCTTTGTCAGGAGCTCCCAATACCCATAGTATGTCTCACCTTTGTCAGGAACTCCCAATACCCACAGTATGTCTCACCTTTGTTAGGAACTCCCAATACCCACAGTATGTCTTACCTTTGCTAAGAACTCTCAATACCCACAGTATGTCACACCTTTGTCAGGAACTCCCAATACCCAAGGTATGTCACATGTTTGTCAGGAACTCCCAATACCCACAGTATGTCTCACCTTTGTCAGGATGTCCCAATATCCACAGTATGTCACACCTTTGTCAGGAAGTCCCAATACCCACAGTATGTCACAACTTTACCAGGAATTCCCAATACCCACAGTATGTCTCACCTTTGTCAAGAAGTCCCAGTGCCCACAGTATGTCTCACCTTTGCCAGGAATTCCCAATACCCACAGTATGTCACACCTTTGCCAGGAATTCCCAATAACCACAGTATGTCTCACCTTTGCCAGGAATTCCCAATACCCACAGTATGTCTCATCTTTGTCAGCAACTCCCAATACCCACAGTAGGTCTCACCTTTGTCTGAAACTCCCAATACCCACAGTATGCCACACATTTGTCAGGAACTCCCAATACCCACAATATGTCACACCATTGCCAGGAACTCCCAAAACCCACATATGTCTCACCTTTGTCAGGAATTCCCAATGCCCACAGTATGTCTCACCTTTGTCTGGAATTCCCAATATCCACAGTATGTCACACCTTTGCCAGGAACTCCCAATACCCACAGTATGTCACACTGTTGTCAGGAATTCACAATACCCACAGTATGTCACACATTTGTCAGGAACTCCCAATACCGACAGCATGTCTCACCTTTGTCAGGAACTTCCAATACCCACAGTATGTCTCACCTTTTCCAGGAACTCCTAATACCCACAGTATGTCTCACCTTTGTCAGGAATTCCCAATACCCACAGTATGTCTCATCTTTGTCAGGAACTCCCAATACCCACAGTATGTCTCACCATTGTCAGGAACTCCCAATATGCACAGTATGTCTCAACTTTTCCAGGAATTCCCAATACACACAGTATGTCACACCTTTGCCAGGAATTCCCAATACTCACAGTATGACTCACCTTTGTCAGGGACTCCCAATACCCACAGTATGTCTCACCTTTGCCAGGAATTCCCAATACCCACAGTATGTCTCACCTTTGTCAGGAATTCCCAATACCCCCAGTATGTCTCACCTTTGCCAGGAATTTCCAATACTCACAGTATGTCTCACCTTTGTCAGGAACTCCCAATACCCACAGTATACCAGAAATATGACTATGTGTCCTACAAAAGACTAAATGCTGTATGATCACTGCCAGATCTGCCACTGTCACAAAAGTGTTACATCCTTGATGCCATATCTGTAGTATTTTACATGCATTATGTTTGCCAATCTGTCTAGCCTTATTTGTATGAAGTAGGAATTAATAAGGGCCCTTGCAGTCCAGACAATTTGTATGTAAAGTAAAAAAAATATCTTCCAATCAGTTCAATAGCACATATCTTATCTGATGTGTTTTCAGCCAATGCCACATGATTAGTAGCCCTGACTTACACACTATGCCTGTTCCAAACTAGCCTTCATTACATAGGTTCATAGGTTCATAGGTAGATACTAGGCTATCTGCCCTAGGGCATTTATAAGCCTAGCCAGAGTGTATTTGGCTTCCGCCTCCCTATTAGATTAGCCTCCTGTGCCTCTGTAAAGTAGGTCACAGAAGGTACCGTTTTAAGATTAGTTTACTGTGCCTCTGTCTAGCAGGGACACTGGGGAGATCCCAGGGGTGAATTTGCTTGTTACTAAACTCTGTTAATGATATATTACGCCATAGCCTAGCCTTGGTGCCATATTCACCTTCACATAGTGCCATGCTGCTCTGACAGCTGTATAACTATTGCCTCCTTTTTATTTTATGTGGTCTAGTCATACATCTGAGATACTACAATTCACAGGTTGCAATGTTATCCGTACACCGTCAAATATTTTTATGAAGTACTTCAGCGTCAGGTAGACTGCACCCATCCCCCCACTCATATCCCATGTCCATTTCTGAGCCTGAACTAAACGGCTTTTTCCTCGACTAGATGTGCTGCATGAGGAGTAGTTCAGGAAGCTAGAAAGTGAATTAGGACCTTGAGCAGTAGAAAAAGCATGGCCTAGAATGTGCCTGCTGAGAAAATATATAAGAAAAATGTGTACTCGGTGCAATTTAATGCATGGGAATGACTATAAGCTAAGACATAACACACCAATGAACATCACAAAAGAAAATGTGCAAAGAAAGTTGCATATAATACAAGCTATTATAAAATGTGGGAAATGTGAGCATCACAATTTATGCATAAAATATGTTAACTGGGATCCTATGAGAAGTCGAGATGTAACCCTTTCAGGGCATACTGGATGAGTGATAGTAATTGAACAACACACCTGATGAAACCATGATTGACACCATCGAAACAATGTTTTTTTTTTTTTGCAAAGGGCAAGCCTAAAAGTCATGTGGGGGCTTCACTCTGTACTTCCCTCACTTATACATACCATCTACGTAATCATGTAACCATGGAGAAATGGATTTATGTCAGATTATTAAGTGTTCGGAAAGCTGAAAGTCATATAGTCAAGATGATATCGACTTCCTGAAAACTGAAATGGTGCAAAACAACAAAATCTGTGGTTTTGCAGGGAGGCAAGCCCCCATTCAACACACACTCCATGGAGATTATACACACCAACACAGTGGGGAAAAGAGGAAAAATTCCCTGATCCCCAGTTTACTGTGAACTCAATACAACCACTTTGTGTTTTCAGAAAGCCAATGATATGGTCTCAACCATATGATGTTCAACTTTCCGAACACTTGATAATCTAACATAAGCCTGGAGAAATACAGGGGTGAAAAACATACTCACACGTCTGTGATCTCACAGTACAATGTACAATTACAGAAACATTTGGGGACTGCAGAATTCCAGAAGAAACCATTCTGCCAATGGTAGATCTCCCACATTCAGCAAATGTTAGGTGTTTAGCTGTCATATACCTGTTGTAAAGACCAAGACAGTGTGGATGGCATCCGTTTAAATGAACCTTTATCCAAACAGCACACACAAGCCCTCCTGTATTTAACTTGGTCTCCATTCTCAGTTTTACACTTTGGAAGCTTGCTATAGCAGCAAATTAAACAATGGTGAAACTGTTTGCTTTTATAGTACAGGAACACTAGGACTATCAACTATTCACTTCTGAGGTATCTACATAATTACAACACAAAATCACAGTACTTTTTTCAGTTATGTAGAGGTTGGACTGTCTACAAAATTCTTAATCACAACAAAGTTTTCGCCTTAGGCTTAATGTAAAGCTACTACCAGCAAGCAAAACAGGCTGCATGCTATAAACAGAAGCTGCGTGTCCTGTGGTGTAATGTACTGGAAAAGTTCACACAGCATTTTCTTACATTTGCATTCAACAGCCTGAGAGTAATCCTACCGAGACACAAGGGATGGACACACAAAAGCTGTTTACTTGTTCAGAAGGCAAAATAACTCAGTTTAACCCCTTGTGCAATGCTATGCAACTGAAGCTTTTTTTTAATTTTGCCTCCCATATAATAATCCAAGTTTACTTTAACATGTTTTAAATGTTTTTGCTTTCAGCTTTGAAGTCATTTCTTGTTTTCTGTCTGAAAGTAAGATTGCCAATCCCACACACTGTCTTAACCACTGGTCCTTAATGTTTTTGTACACCAAACATACCTCTCAGCTGTATAGATTTCCATAGAATGTCCAGATTTTTGGCTCATATTTTTGGCCTATCCCTCTTTTTTCCTGGCGAATCACTGGGATGATCTCAGGATTGTAGTCACTAAGTAATGACATATAACTGAGTTTCAGACTTCAAATCCTTCGGAAAACGTATATTAAAGCAAATCCTGTTACTCTAGCAACTTTCTGAGTTTATAAGAGCAATATTTAAAATATGTCTATATATGTATATTAAAGCAAATCCTGTTACTCTAGCAACTTTCTGAGTTTATAAGAGCAATATTTAAAATATGTCCCTATTTGTACCCCATTTTGTCAAGCTTTGTACAGATTTATTGCATTAAGAGGTTGAGAGGATTACCAAAACCATATTTTGAATGTACTTTTTGTATGGCTGTGAGCATAATCTTACTTGTTTTAATTTCAATCATCACATTTCTGAGTCCATCCTTAGACCTGAATTTCAATTCATTCTCTTTGAAATATAGATTTTCTTACATATGGTGTTCATAAATGGGCAAAGAACAAGTGTTAAAGCTTAGAAAGTAAAATAAATTCTTTGTAGCTTGCCTGTGGTTGTGGGAGCTGGTGTCCACCAGTGTTACAGAGGATGTAGGTTCAAAGAGCAGCCTGGATGTCCAATATCCAAATGACTGGAGGACAGAAGCATCAACAAAATTGTTTCATCAGTCTCATGAGACAGAAGAGGAAATCCCCAGACACCACTGACCCTGCACCCCTACAGCTGGAGACTGGAGTAATTGCAGTGAGGCTGTACTTGTTAAAAGAGAAGCTCTTCATAATTCAAGCAGGACTATGTACTAAGTGCACAGGGTGATCTACAAGCACTCAAGTCCCAAGCACTCAAAACCCACTGCCATGAAGCCATGGCCTCGAGCATCTTGTAGCTCCCACAGAAAGGTGCTCACACACCATATATGAGTTCAGGCAAGCAGCAAGTTTGCGCGAGGTAACTGCAGCAACCGTGCTAAAGGAGTGGGAGTGTGGCTTAGGGCACCAGTGGAGAAGGGTGCTTTAGGTTTAGAGTAGGGGGATTTTAGGTTTAGGGTGTGGGAAGGGAGTATTAGGGGTAGGAATCTTCTTGAAGAGGGTGGTAGGGTTATGGACTGGATGGGGTTTTAGCTTTAGGAAGCAGAAAGGAAATTTCAGGTTGTTTAGGGAGCAGGAAGAGAGTTTTAGGGTTAGATTTGGGGGGAGGGTTATAGAGGTTCATAGGTTCATAGGAGGTTGCTAAGCTAATAGCCCTAGAGCCTTTACAAGCCTAGCGATATTATACCCATGTTCCCCAACTGACCTTGCTTACATGGTCATTATATACAGAAACATTGTCAAAAAAACTTACTATGTACCTCTGTCATAGCAGACCAGAGAGCTGAAATGTCAGCATTCAGAAAGCCTTGATATCAATGAAACTGATTGGGCTGGAAGGAGCAGCTGGATTGCATGGCCTTAATTGTGCACCTACAAGGCACAGGATGCTGAGGAAAGATCATGGCCCAGTGAAACACGTACCAGTCCTGTTATTTTGAACACACTGCCAAAGGGGCACTGTACAGCATCATAGTGCCAACATGCCATCTCCAAATAACAGGCCTAGAAATCACAGAAAAGCCTAGCCCACAAGCAAGTCAGAGTATACAAATGAAACACACAGTGTAGTAACACAGAAAGAACCAAACGGGAAGATACCTGGCACTGTGCAGGCTGAGGCAGTAGGGAAACTGAGCGTGACTGGTAGACTGAAGATATACAGCAAACAGACAGCACAGATGAGTAAATTCACTGCAGCAGCAATGGACACCCTGTTATGGCCCACATGGCTTATGGCACTTACAGAAGGAACAGGCCAGGACTAGGCAGTCACAGAAGGAACAGGCTAGGACTAGGCAGTGTGACAGGCTGCAATTGGGAAGTGTCCTAGCCACATGGATACAGAGATGGAGAGTAATTTAAGAAATACTCATATATAAGAGGAATGCGTATGTGGGTAAAGTATGTATCTATTTGTATTTATTTATTTATATAATTATTAGCATTATTTATATATTTACTTATATTTGTTTACCAGGGTAGTACACTGATCTCAATGGACCATATGTAGGGACAGCTCAGATGAATACGATCACATAAGAAATTAACAAAAAAATATACATATAATCTAGAACAAAACAACATCAAGACATCAAAAAGGAGTGCATGACAAGCAAACACAAGTGCCATGCTGCCCCTGGGCAGGATGCGTTACAAACATATAAAGGTAATAAAAACTGATACTGGTGCAGCTTGAAAACCTCTGTTTTGAAACCAGTGAGTCGAGTGCACTGTAGCTTGTATATACTGCTGCTTATGTCCAACTTCAAATATGAATTCAGGGAAGCATCTATGGGGTGGAGCAGAAGGAGGACTTTAGGATTAGAGAGCTGTAGGGGGTTAGACTTAAGAATTGGGAAGGGAGTTTTAGCTTTAGGGAATGAGAAGGGAGTTTTAGGGTTAGGGATTGAAAAGGGAATTTAGGTTGAGGGAAGTGAGTTAGAGTTCTAGGTTTAGTGAACAATTAGAGGCTTTAGGGTTAGGGAAAGGAAGTGGAGTTCTAGGGTAAAGGAGCGAGGAATTGGGGTGGGAAATAGAAGGGAGTTTTAAGGTTAGAGTTAAATCTCAGGTAAAGCTATACAATGAACAGGGTCGGGTGTTAGGTAGGATATGTAGAAATGGGAGTTTAGACTAGTGGGAATTTGAGCATTTGCTTTTATAAGCAAGTGGCAGCAAGCAAGTGTATCACGAGCTACTAATACATGAGCACCTGTAGTACTCGGGTAGTGTGTGTGTGTGCATGTGTGTGCGTGTGTGTGCATTGTTGCACGTGTGTGTGTGTGTGTGTGTGTGTGTGTGTGTGTGTGTGTGTGTGTGTGTGTGTGTGTGTGTGTGTGTGTGTGTGTGTGTGTGTGTGTGTGTGTGTGTGGACAAAAACGTATGTCTAAGTGACAATCCAGCAATATGAAACATACTGTAATAACATTTTTGATGATAACCACAAGCACAACACTTTAATGCAAATAAAATACCTTTTCATAACTCTAAAAACATTTTACAACCTCACAACACCCAATGAGCAAGCAAATGAAATAAAAAAAATGTTAAGGCCAATACAAATCAAAGAGAAGCTCAGAGCAGCCGACCACATCAAATGCTAAGAAAGTTTCCAGTATTGCCTGATGAGTTTAGTGTTGGAATGCATACAGTAACCAATTTTGTTAAAAGACAGAAACACTTTAGGACAACAAAAGAGATTATGAATATGTATGATAGAAAAATAATTAGAATGGCTGATTGTGAGGATAAGGTGAAAGCAATGACAGCTTAGTTTGTTAGCTATCGTAACCTGCCAGAGGAAAGGCCAAATGTAACAGAAAAGGTGTGACAAGTGTAGCTTCAGTTTCATCCCAGCATATCAAAAGACACTTTTTACTGACAATCCTGGATGGATCCAAAAATTTAAAAGCAGATGTGGTCTCTACACATTCACAGTGATGAAGGGTCTGCTAATCAGAACACACAGAACCATTCAAAGAGCACTTTCAACAGGTGCATGCAAGTTTTATTGAATGGCTATAGATTACTAATGCACTGCAGACTAGCTTATTTTGGAGGTCTATGCTTAAATCTACCTTACATTGTAAAGAAGAAATGCATTGTGATTTTAAAGTGTAGAAAAAAAACTGAACTGCTTTGATTTGCTGCAGTGGCTTAGGAAAGTGCAACTTTCTAACTTCCTGCCATCAGCAAAGCAACTACACTGCCGTGTGCCAAACCGATTAACATAACTGTTTTACCTGTACTGCACTGACACTGTGCCACTGTCTAGGTGATGGATGAAGTGCTGGGGGACTGGTTAACAAATGCATACGACAAGTAAAAAGACACCAAAACAAAAGAACAATCCACAAAGTATTCTGTGTGTTCTTCACCATATGTGGCTTCACTTAACACTGACAAGAACTAAGAATGACTGGCCAAAAATAGTATGCCTTCTTCCAGACAACAAAGCCTTTGGATCAGGGTTTCATCATGAAAATAAAATATTTGTATATTCAGAAGTTACTTCAACTTACAAATAAAAATGACATTGTATGTGTGTGTGTGTGTGTGTGTGTGTGTGTGTGTGTGTGTGTGCATGCACATGCGCACATATTCACGTGTGCACGCACGTGTCTGTGTGTGGGTGTGTGTGTGCGTGCACATGCACACATATTCACATGTGCATGTATGTGTGTGTGTGTGTGTGTGTGTGTGTGTGTGTGTGTGTGTGTGTGAACAAGTGTATCTGTATGTGTGTGTCTGTATGTGTGTTTGAGTATCTGCATGTGAGTGCTTGTGTATGTGCATATTTTTACAAATGTAGAGCATGAGGGATGTTATTTATAATACGATACGTTTGTAGCTGCTGTGCAAGATGACCTCATAGTTATGCCTTAAGGACTAAAAAAAATTAGTCTTTCAAACACAAAATGAAAATGGAGTTGAAATATTGGCCAATTATCAGCTGTTTCCCAGCATCAATACCTCTGCCTAGATCTAAGGCACAAAACAAGGAAACTGGCTTTGTCACAGCAATAACCTGGTACAGCAAGCTAATAGCATCATGCATTCCCAGCTGGTGAAGTACCGAAGCCTAGAGCTCAGGGTGGAGCTTGATAATGATGGCACAAAAAAGGGGTTGATAACATTTCTGCAAAAAAGACATAGTTTGCAATGCAAGTTAAAAAAAAAAAATATATATATATATATATATATATATATATATATATATATATACATACACACACACACACACACATATATATATATATATATATATGTATATATATATATATATATATATATATATATGGATCTAGGACTGTTGAACAAAAGTTTAACAGTCCGAATCCAAAATCACCGAACGTAGTTTAACGAAAGCGCTTTTACAGAAAAAGCAATTTCGTTAAAGTGCATCAAAAAAAAAAAAAGGAAAAACAACAAAAAGGTGTTTATGCAGGGGGGCTATGCCCCCCTATACCCCCTACTTTAATATTCTCACTCTGAGATCGCACTACAGTGGGGAAAAGGAAAAAAATTCCCTTACCCGCAACGCAGTACGATCTCCACAACAGTCATTCCCAACGACTCCCTTTGGCTGCAGGCATACATACGTGAAAGTGCTTTTTCGGTTAAAAGCACTTTCGCATAAGTATGTCCGTCCATTAAGCCTTCAGTGAAAAGCACTCTAGAGCATCGGTCTGGGTCCCTAGATATATATATATATATATTTATTACTATGATGCAGCTAATGGATTCAGGAGAAGAGAATAAGGAACACAAGGGACCAGATTCCAAAAGGACATAAAGTTTGGAGTAACACCCTATGCCACGCAGTTACTCCATGCCCCAGCCTAAAACATAGTTTGTCAGTCCTCATTCAATGTATGCTACTGGAGACTGTGACAGCCCTATGCCTGATTTCAAAAAGGGGAATCAGGCTTGCTTTGCTCCAAAAGCCTCAGCCTTACCAAAGTACAGAGCTGAAGCATTGGAATGGCCCATTGAAATCAAAGGCCGAGGCAATGAAGTAGCTGTTCCCCCTGTAAGTGTGGGTATGTGCTATAAACGGGTATGTAGAACCACTTGTCCACTAGGAAATGCAATATATTTTTACATAGACATCTGTGTAACCCATCGTCAATGAAGTATGGTGGATCGCTTTAAAATAACCCAACCACTCATGTGTATGGTCCCACCCCCCCCGGCATCCAGTCTGTGTAGCTCAGTTCCATCTATATGTGGAACTTGGTGCTGCAGGATGTCTTGTTCCAGTCCAGATATTTCCTGTAGTAGGCAGCCCCAGATATCAGTGCCAAACAGTAGCACACAAACACACTTGGTTGGGACCCCACCACTGATCAGCCTTTCCTGACACGATGAGTTTGTATACCTGAGCAAATTTACTGACTGTAGTTAATGTCAGACAGAGGCAGTGTATTTTAGGTAAATATTGATATCAAAGGATCACTCCCATTTTCCATTTTCTGCCTGGCACTTGTATATCTTGCAAAGACAGAAGTTTTGATTTTTGGTACTCTGCTCATGAATGTCCCCCACCCCTGTGCTAATTAACTTACTGCTGTGGAAATTAGTCTGATAGCTTATATTTGATGTAAGCAGTTCAAATAACACTTTGTGAGGAAATCTCATTTGGGGTTTTAGTTTGTATGCCCAATTTCCCATATTATTCTTTCTTTTTATTTTCTCTCATTTTATTACACAGTTGTTTTATTTAAAGATTTTTAAAGCTCAGAGTTAGGTCAGAAAGCAAATCTTGAATTTCTTTTTTTGAGGCCTAAGACAGGCCGATGTTTTTCTGAAGAGAGGTCAACAGCACAGCACTTTGGGTAGAAACCTGTCACTAAAGCAGGAAAATCTTAGAAACAGTGATCTTTGTGTCCTTATATCATTCTAGGGTTATTTGTACATCAGAACCCCAAAAATGCATTAACCAAGAAATAAGATCTGCTGAGAGGTATGAATGTCCCTCTCTCAGAGAAAGATGAACTGCAGAGCTAATTTTCTACCACAGATATATCTATCTATGACTAGTTTGTTTTTGAGAAGCAGGGACTTTTGAAACTATTTAAATTGTTTTTGATGCTTTCAGCTGTTTTCATATTAGCTTAGCATTATGCAAATAAGCTGTGCTCAAACAAAGTTAAATTAAATGTTTCTCTTGCTATGCTTATGTTGGTTACTATCTGTTGTTTATAGCCACTAGAAAATTATACTGTTTATTTTTCATGCAGCTGCTGTATCAGTAACCATTTCACCTACTAAAGTAAATAAGGATACTTATTTTATTTTATTTTATTTTTTTAAATAATCAGCGGTTTGTCAAAATGACCCTTTCCTACCATGGACTTCTGAGTGTGTCTCCTTCATATGAGATGTTAAACTTAGCTTGAGTGTCATATGAGATGTTAAACTGCTTGAGTTGGTGCTAGCTCAGGTGGATTTAAAACATCGCACTGTACCTATGGAAGAATAGGGGAAGTTCCTGGAAATCTTAACCAAATTTACCCTAATAGTAGAAATACCACCTTGGGTCTCCCTGAGAGGAAGTCCTTTGTGGGAATAACCTAGTCAACAAAGGATATATCAACTAAAATATATATTTAAATATCTGTGTTATGCCATTGCAACACTGCACAATGGCTCAGAAGGGCGAGGACGTGTGCTTTGCCCTATTATGTTCCATGCATGTGATCACTAATTTATGGGATTAGACCTGCAAGTAGTATACGTACTGAGTGACTTTGATAAAGCCATGATCAATACTGTGCAAAGAATGTTCCAGGTGCTACTCTCAAAGTATGTCACTTTCACTTCAAACATCTTGTGTAGCATCAGAGCCAAAGCAATTGATTTAGAAGTTGCTTGAGGGCTCAACAGACTTCTATCAGCCCATGAAACAGCTGACACCCCTTGCTTTCTTAGTTTCATAGGTTCATATGTGTATACTAGGCAGACGACCACTGGGGCCTTTATATGCCTAGCCATGCATCCAGACTGTATCCCACAAGGGGTTTTGAGCCTTAGAGCTTATTTTAAAGGGTATTTGTAAGTCAGAGTATGATTTACAGACTGCCTCTGTCCCTTAGAGACATATGTTCTAGACCAAGGGTGAATTTTTGATTTCCCATCCACTAGTCCAGATTACACTTGAATAGGTAGGGAAGAACTCTGAGTCACATAGATGGTAAGCTTGTTCTAGAGAAGGGTAATTGTCTGAGATACATAACTCTCCCTCCAGCATGTCCTGTTTATGCCACAAGCAATGTTCAAGTCCCTAGACTGAGTAGCTCTGATCTTATTGTTTGGCACAGATCACCTTGCAACAGTCTATAGGAAACCGAGTATAGAGATAGGGATTTGAGATGATCTACAGAGGGTATGTTGTTTACACCCAGTATTATTTTTAACAGGAACCTCTGTGGACATTCTAGATGCTGCATGCACCTCGTCAGGTGTATACTGAAGGTGGTGTTATACTCAATGGGTCTGATGAGGGTCAAAAACAAAGGAACAATGACGTCCTTGGACCACGATGCTATGCCTTGCTTATAAGCTGAGCAACATAGAATGATTTCTTTAGTACCTTAAATACATGTTGGCCAAAAGCCAGGTTACTATCCACATACATCCCCAAATCCCTGACTACTGGGTACACTGCTAGGGGAGTGTTATCACTAAGGTAGTTTCCTAGGTGGCCATTTTGTTGAAGGGTGCTATTATGCATTTCTTGGCATTGAATTTTAAGCCATGGCTTTGACACCAGTCATTTGTCTGTGTTAGTCCTTCTTGTAGGATGTTACTCTCTTGGGGGGATTCTGTGATGTCTAGTTTGTAGTCATCTTCAGACTTGGTCAGTCAGATGTCTTTGACATTGGTTTTGTCTTCTGAAAAGTAAATGCCAAAAAGGATCAGGCTCAGCACAGAGCCCTGAGGGACTATGCTAGTGACTGGCCTCTTTGTGGAGGTGGTCTCCCCAGCCTAACTTCCTGGGTCCTATCCGAGATCCAGCTTGCAATACAGGGGTTAATGCCTAATTCCATGAGTTTGTTTACAATGCTTGAGTGAGGTATTGTATCAAATGCCTTAACCAGGTCAAGGTAGGCAGTATGCACCATTTTGCCCTCATCCATTGCCTTGGTCACTTTTTCAAAGATGTCCACCCAGCTGAGTAGGCAGGCTCTGTCTTTGATGAAGCCATGCTGGGCTGGATCCAATGTTTGAAATTTTCCTATGTCATTATTAATCATATTTATGGCAATTCTTTCTATGGTTTTACATATGAAACTAGTAAGATTTATGTGACTATGGTTCCCAAAGTCCATTTATACCCCCCCTTTTGCAGAAGAATGACAATTGCAGTCCTCCATTCATGTCACACAAAGCCTGTCTGGAAGCTATGGTTAAATAGTGACTCCAGAGGTGCAGAGAAGTCATCCTTCAGTGTATTTAGGAGACATCCTGGGAAATTACTGGGGCAAATCGATGCTGTATTCCTAGCCTTATACAGTATTTTTAGGAGCTGCTGCCTAGTGATAATTGGGAGTTATGTATGATGGTATAATTTGGGGGGGCAGACAAGGGGAAGAGGGGCAGGGTAACAAATGGTGCTGCATTTGTCAGCCAACAGCTTTGCTATATCTGTTGGCTCTGTGTAAGTGGCCCCATTAACAATCAGTTTTGCACACTTTTGTGTACTGCCTTTGAGGTTTTGGGTATAGCTAATGAAAGCCTTGTGTATTTTTCTTTGCCTAGGAGGCTATCTTTACACCAGACTTGACTTTTCAGTTATTTGTTTAGCCTTTTAAGAAAGCTTTTATCCTGCTGGTTGTTGAACTTCCTAATTTTAGCTAAGAATTGTTTTCCTTTTGTTTGGATTCCACCAGCATGGTTTGCTTGTTTATGGTAGGCACAGCTGTCTGATTTTATCTATTACCATGCTTGTATGGGGTTTATGTGTAGTATTCTGCATAGGCAGTTGTTTCTCTGGGTTTGGAGAAGCTTGACATTTTGTCAGGTAATCACTTAATAATAGGTAGTTTGCCTTAGAGTAGTTCCTAACTGTTAAAGGGTTTGCTGGAGTCACAGCACTGATTTGATTTCAAAGGAGACATCTTTATGGTCTGATTTTTTAGACAAAATTCAAAAGCCTAATGGGGACAGGTGCAGACCATCCTTGGCAAAGCAATGTGGACTGTTGACCATATCCTCCCATTCTGACATGTATTGTACCCCCTTTGAATGACACCAGAAGCAAAACCAGTTATTGAAGTCAATCATCTTCTGTTCATTTACTGGCATCATCCTTGGTCAAGGTAGAATGTTGCTCAATGTTAGGCTCATACTGGCCTGGGACACGTGGTCCAAGAGTTTCTTAATCTTTCTCTTCTTATAGTCCAGGGAAAGGTTCACCCAGACTCTGTTACAGTTTGCTGTGAGGGAAAGGTTAGTTTGTTTTTTATTTGTTGTATTTTGTATGACTTTATTGCCTTTTTCTATTTTATATACTGTGATTTGTTTTCTTTACACAGTGTTTTACTTGTATTCTGCTTTTAACTGCAACATTAAAACTTGAAAAGAGACCACAACTCTGGCTTTTCTGAGTCAGACAGAAATTTTTCCCACCCTCTCACCTGGTTACTTTTGTGTTCTTAAACACCACTGTATTTCTAGTCACCTGCCCCTTATGTTAATTTGACCATATATCTCATTTCCTCTCTGCTTTTACTGGCTAGTGTGAGTAAGCACAAAATTATAATTTTTGTGAAATCACTCCCCTTAAAATATTTAAATGTATTGGCCATCCTACTGTATTCCATAGTACCAGAATACAAAAGTGACCACCCCCTTTCAATCTATCTTGCTGTTTTAAAAATAGTGACTCTCCACCAAAACTTAACTTTTTAGACAGGTAAAACATAAGTTACTTACTTTCACATCTAACTCCTCTAGTGCACACTGCAGTGTTTAGGATAAACCATTTTTTTTCATCTTACCTTTAAGCATCTATTGCAAGACCAGCAGTTATTGGAGAGCCCACATTCTGCCTCTCAGTAGTCATTTTGGTATTAGTGCTTCTGTTTTCTCCTGGTGAGAGAAGGAGTGTAGTTACATTATTTCTTGGAGACTGCTGATCACCAGAAAGCTTAATAACTGCTTTATAGGTGATAGCTTGGAATCTGTGCTTATTTTCTGTTCCTGGTGAGATTAGGAGCAGAGTGCATTGATTCCTGACTCTTCCTGGTTGGAGAGTGACTGTCTGTGCTTAATATACCTGATTGGTCTGGTTGCTATTTGAAGCATCTATCAGAAAAAGGCTACAAGCCTGCAGACCCTTGCATCATCTGGGACAAGACTGTGGATCACCAATCAGACTGTGGCCTGCTTCTCATCTTGGGATTGGTGCTAATATTTAGCTTCTGGTGAGAGAAGAAGCAAAGGAGTATTGTACCCCAACAGAGTGAAGCTGTGGTGAGACCAGCATTAGTAGTAGCCAGGCAGTAGCCATTCATGTGACTCACCTCTTTTCATCATTCTTGACAAGCTAATTCTTTATTTTTCAGTAAGTACTGCTTGATTTCTTTATAACTTCTGAATATCTGCCTAAATACTTCATCCTTAAATTTTCAGGGTCTATGTATTAGTTTCCCCTCAAGTGTTTGGCAGTGCTCTGTACAGACTCATATACCTTGCGTGACATTTGTCCTGCAAAAGGAATATATAAGGAAAAAGCTCTAGTACTTGGTAATAATGACCATCCCTCCTGGCATGTCTAATGGCCAGTTCCCTGTGCTTTCACCTACTAACCTGGTAAACCTGGGCATTTTGAGGCAGTGTAGCAACTGCCTCACGTACACAGACAACCCTCTCCTCTTACTTCCCAACATTCAGACTTGTGAGAGATGCACTTATATATCCAAATTGGAAGTCGTGCACTCTCAAGCCAAGACCGGAGTAGCTGGTCAAGGTCAACACCTGCACCACACCACATGCAACACATAGCCCTCCAGAACACCCACAATCACAGCTCTCACATAAAAACACAAACCATACACCCACCTTCATGGAGGCTGTCAATAGAAATCTACCCAAATAGCAGAGACATCCAAGGCAGAAACACACTCAATGATCACAACACAGCACAAACCACAAGACACATAGCTCACCTACATAGTATGCCCCTCAACCTAAGCCCCTAAGGCAAAACAACTTGCCCAATACACTAATCATAGGTGACTCAATAGTGAGGCACACTGATGTCCCACTCACTAGGGTGAATAAGGAGAAGGTAACAGTCAGCTGTCTATCAGGTGCCAGAATCCGACACATAACACATGCACTTAGGTCACTCCATAACAAGTACAAGTATGACTCTGTCACTGTCCATGTGGGTGTGAATGACCTGAGATGCACCTCCCTGGACTACATGAAAAGAGACATGGAGGATCTCTCGGATTATGTGGCCAAGGCAGGTATGACCCTAGCCCTGAGCAGCATCCTCCTGTCACCCAGAATGATACTGCAGTACAAGCAGAAAATGATTGACTTCAACAATTGGCTAAGTTTATGGTGTCATTCTAAGGGGATCCAGTATCTGTCTGCTTGGAATGACATGAATGACAGACCTCGATGCTTTGCCAGAGATGGCCTGCATCTGTTAACCCTGGGTTTCCGGAACCTGGCTAAGGCTGTTGCCACCCCCTATAGTGCCTTTTTAGGCGGTGTTTCAAAGAACAAATTACCACTGTAACAACTATAAATAAATGCGATCTGAGGGTCATGCTGCTTAGCACTAGAAGTCTAAATCTCAAGATGCACTTGCTTGAACTACTCCTCAAAATGGAAAACAACGACATTTGTGCTGTAACAGAGACCTGGTTTAAAGCAGTAAAAATAACCCCTGCACTACCAGGCTATAACTCATGCCACACCTTTTGGCCCCAGAACATGGACCAAAGCTCCAAAGGTGGTGGTATCTCCATATTCATAAAGGATATGCACACCTCCAGACTAGTAGCCCAGCATAACACATCTGAGATACTTCAGGTACAACTAACATTGGGTAAGATGGCCATTCAGGTCGTAGCCTGCTATTCATCCTTGACCATGTCCAAAGACTCTCACTCTACATTCCTAAGCACCCTGGAAACTTTTAGGGTCCAACCCAACACTCTCATATCAGGTGACTTCAACTACCCCTCCATCAACTGGGAAAACTACTCATGCACCAGTACACTGGCCCAACGCTTCCTGGAATTCATCAGTTCCAATGCCTTGGACCAGCTCATTCTTACCCCCACTAGAGGAAACAACATCCTTGACCTGGTTATTACTAACATGGGCAACTGTTGCTCTACACCAATAGCCAATTCCTCCCTGGTTAGATGTGACCACAAACTAGTCACCATGGAAAGCCACATCTCACCCACACCCCTGGCAAAAGTAACCACCATGAAAAACTTCTCCAAAGCTGACTTTGGGCTCCTAAAACCAGAAATGGCTAACTTCACGGCATCCATGTCAATTGAAAATAGATGCATGACTGCTGAATCATACGCCAATGCACTGTATGAACACGTATATAAATGCATGGAACTAGCCATACTCAACAGAACCAAGACCCTCTCCTCCAAAAAAAAGGAAGCCAATCTGGTGGTCTCCTGCCATTAATAAACTCTACAACAGAAGGAAGAAACTGTTGCAGGAAAAGATGAAGTCCCAAGACTGGAAAAGCTCCCTTATTAGTCTCAACAAAAAGTTGAGATCCTTCTTCAACACCTCTAAAGCCAGCTATGAAGGCAGAATTGTGGCAGACACTAAAACAACCACAAAGCCTTCTGTAGTTATATCAAAAATCTCCACGGCAATACCAAGGTTTGCTCTGAGTTACTGCACAATGGTACCTCCTATACTGAGCCAACAGATGTTGCCAACATACTGGTCGACAGATTCAGTGCCAACTTTACCCCCCCAAAGGACCAATCTCAATACCGGAGGAATGCCAGGCACCCAGCATTACTGCAACAGAGGTTAAAGCTGCATTGTCCAAGGCCAAGAATACAGCTTCCATGGGACCCAACAATATCCCTGGATGTGTTCTACATGAACTACAAAGTGAACTGGCACCACATCTGTGTGCCCTGTTCAATCTCAGCCTCACCTCAGGCTTTGTCCCTACCGAATGGCACACTGCTACAGTCATCCCTCTCCATAAAGGAGGAATGACTACAGACACTGGGAATTATCGACCCCATTAGCCTGACGACTCCAATATGCAAAACTATGGAACGCATCATCATGGACCTAATTAACAAGGATATAGAGAATCTCCAAACACTAGATTCCTTGCAATTTGGTTTTGTGAAAGGTAGATCATGTCTGCTCAACCTGGTTGACTTCTTTGAGTCAGTCACCAGAGCTGCGGATGAGGGCAAGGCAGTTCATACAGCCTACCTTGATATGGCCAATGCCTTTGATACCATTCTCCACTCAGGAATTATTGATAAACTCACCAAACTAGGCATCAACCCCTATATCACTAGGTGGGTTGCAAATTGGCTCACAAATAGAACCCACAGTGTGAAAGTAGCAGACTCCAAGTCAGACTGCCGACCAGTCACGTGTGGAGTCCCACAGGGATTGGTCTTGGGTCCTCTCCTGTTTGGCATCAACTTCTCAGATGTCCAGGCCAACATGAAGGGAATCTGGCTGACCAAGTTTGCAGACGACTGCAAGCTGGGAGCCCTTATTAACTCCCCAAGTGATGTAAAAATCCTACAGAAAGGCCTCACTGAGACCAATTACTGGTGTTGAAACCATGGCCTTAAGCTTAATGCCAAAAAATGCGTTGTCATCCCCTTTGGGAAAAACTCAGTTCCCACTAATTACCACATTGGTGGGAGCCCACTGAACACTGAAGGCATTATAAGAGATCTGGGGACACAGGTTGACAGCAACCTCTCCTTCAATCACCACATTGCCACTGTGGTCAGAAAGTCCTTCTGTGTGGCACATCTCATTACCAAGAGTTTTGCATCCAGCAAGAAAGAGGTCATCATCTCTCTCTACTCTTCCCTCATTAGGTCAATCATTGAGTATAATGCCCCATTTGCCATGTTCCTCACTAGACCCATGCAACAGCTGGAAAGGTCACAAAAGTACTTCATGAAGAGGATCCTAGGCCTTCAACACATGTCGTACATGGACAGACTCAAAAACCTCCAGCTATTCTCTGTCTCATATTGTCTACTAAGAGGCGATCTCTGCTTGACTTACAAAGCCATGTCTGACCCAGCTCTGTTAGAAATGCTACATCTAAAGAAATCCCAATCCCTCTCCACCACACACTCCAGAGACCTCAACCTCATTACTACAATTAACAGAACATGCTGGAGGGGCAGGTTCATAATCCAGAGACTACCCATGCTCTGGAATAGACTTCCCATACATGTCAAGCAGAGCACCTCACTGCCCCTCTTCAAGAGAAATCTTGATGAGTGGATGGGAAATATAAAGTTCACACCGGGGATCACTCCAGTGTCTCTACTTGATAGAGGCACTGGGAACTAACGGTGGGCAGCATGATGCCAGGGCACTTCTATGGGCTAGGCTAGTAAAAGCTCCATGGCCATTAGCCTAGTACACACCTATGAACTTATTTACACCAACATGGACTATGTCTGTGTCATACTGTACTTGTGGTTTAATGACCTGAGTGTGTGAATGACTTGTTGGATCCTGGCTCCTGATAGGCAAATGACCATTATTTTCTCCTTGTTCAGCTTGTTGAGCTGGGTACCCATATGTCTCACAATTGAGTCTCCTTGTAGTAGAGTTTTGGGTAGTATGCTGGCTCACCTTATGGCCTTTGATTGTATGTGTAGTGTTGGGTGTTATTTCGGTAGAGTGCTCTTGGGTTATCTGAGGATAACTGATATGGGTCTACTGTCTGGGAGGTCTATGCGGTTTAGGAAGATTGTTTTTAGTGCCTCAACATATGTTGGTCTATGTGTCAGGTACATACTACATGTGGAGGGTGCAGTGTATGTTACTGACAACCTGATTGTTATTTTGAGTGCTTTTATGTGGGAGTTTTGCCTCCAGTGACATTGTATAATTACATTTCTCCCATATTGCATCGGTTTCTCTAAGGGTTAGTTGGTTATCAGTGAACATAAGACAATTGCTACATTGTTTCAGGATACCCATATCCACCAGACTGGTGATGGAGAAATTAGGAAGTGCATATCCATGATGTCAGGTCCTTCCAGGTGAACTACAAAGGTGTGATACAAGAGGGGTTGATAGTGGGATAGCTTGGGTGCTTTAGAGGCCAAGAGCAAAAACTAGGCTATGTAGGATTAGATTTGTGTGGCAATGCTTCCCATTGCAAAAACTAGTGCCTCTTTGTGTGGCTGAGTTACTGGGTACAGTTTCAGAGGTAGTTTTATATGGGAAGTTTAGTTTTTAAGTGCTTGCATCTATAGAAGGCCCTGCTAAATGACAATAACCCTCTGGCCTATAAAACAACCTGTGTGTTTCCCAAGTAGGACAGACCAGGCTACCCCCCTACTTCCATTAGCTGAGTAAACACAAATCTGCTTAATGTAGAAACACATAAAGATTAGTTAGTTAGATTTGAAATGGTAACAAAAAACAATTCAACAACAATCATATCAACAATATCAACAATTCTTCTAATATTTTGGATCATTTGGCTTATGAGAAACAGTGCATGATAATCCACAGTGTGCAGTCAAACAGCATATGTGAAGTTTCACAATGCCACAGAAATTTTTCCTATATGCCGCAGTGTCAAAGTAATAACCTACCGCACAATTATTGTGATTTAGCTTGTGAAGCCTGACAGACTACTATAAACAAATAAAACCTTATGCCATGTCAGTAATACGTGCTTCTATAAAAAGTACCAGTAGTAGCTGTAAATACTGATGCTAAACAGGAGCTGAAGACAATAAAAATAATGGTGTCACTAAAAACAATCAGAGTAAACTCAACGTATAAGTAGTTAATCTTCGGAAAAAAGACAGGGTTTGCATTTGTATTCAGCTGCAAGGTATAAATAAAGTTATTTAAAGAGAGCAATGTCCTAGCTCCCTGATAAAGAAGTGGTCCCAAACTTGCTACGTGCTACGTTTTTCTGTACTTCCTGTAAACTGAGGCTTTGGTAGATGAAGCTAGATGAAGCAATATCTATAATGTATTGATTTAATATGCTATTAGAAGATACACATTGCTTAATTCCTGGGTGGATTAAGTTAGCTCCAGAGGTATTTTATACAGCTGTTGCTGAAGTCGGCAAAATCATGCAAGGGCTTGTAGATGGTGAAAGCCAGGGATCCTTTTTGGCTGGGCTTATAAAGGCCCCAGGGCCAATAGCCTAGTACCTACCTATGAACCTATGAAATATAATTCAGGATACAGTGATGAGAGGTCAGACACAGGAAAGTAGAGCTGATAAATATAGTCAGTCACTTTATATTTAAACTAAATAAGGACAAGTGTGAAGTGAGAGTGGTATATCTGTAAAACATTGGTTATATTTTAATGTTAGAGAGTCAGAGACCTGAATGACAAAAAAAAAATCTGAGTAGCTGTGCAAATGTCAAGGCCAAAAGGTAAACTGGCTGTACAGAGGTTTCCACCAGAGGGTTAGTTAGCTATTCTTGTACCCAGTAACATACCCCAATCTGGCACCCCCTCAACATAATGAAAAAGAAGAAAAAAAAAAACAACAACAGCAAATGCTCCTCTCCTCAGACTTGAAAAAAGAAACTTTTCTGTCCTTTTAGACAGTAGCAAACTGCAAGAAGCTGCTACAGTTTATATCACACATGTTATATACCCTGAGCATTACAGTACTTCAATTCTTACCACAAATGCAATACCAGCATTCATTTCTGAATGTCAGTAGTGCAAGGGTGGCCACAGTGTTGCAGTGGTTAGTGTTGCCTCCTCACAGCAAGAGGTTCCCCGGTTCGATCCTCGGCTAGGGTGCCTTCTGTGTGGAGTCTGCATGTCCTCCCTGTGGTCATGTGTGTTTCCTCCCGGTGCTCTGGTTTCCTCCCACATCTCAAAGACATGCTTTAGGTGGAATGGACACTTTAAATTGGCCCTAGGTGTGACTGTGTGCGTGTGTGTGCCTTCTGTGGAAGATTGGGCACCGGGCTGGCAACTCGACACCGTAAAACTCCACTGCCAGTCATGAGCGGACAGGTGATCTGTGGCGACCCCTAACTGGGAAAAGACAGAAGAAGTAGTCCACTGAGGACTGATTGGGATCTGCCGATTCTGTTCCACAACACTTTGAACCAGGGACGGTTATCCCTTTTGCCACAGACTAGCTAAACCTCTGGTTTCTAGGAATTATTAGTATATTTCAATATTTGTAGCTAATATGTCTGAGTTAACTATACTTCTAAGTAAGTTCTTAGAGCAAGGTATAGCCTGGCAAATCAAGTAATGAAGAAGAATACCATTGTGAGATACCAGAACAACTACAAACAGATGCTTCAGCTTTAAGATTACTATGATGCAATAATCCAACTGTGTTGCAAGTAGATGCAAAACACAATGGTCTAGCTGACTGTGTTCCTACAAGAAAACATATTATTTGCCTATGGGTGAAGAGTATTTACAGATATACAAAAAAATACATGCTCATATGGAAACTAAACTGTTCGCAGTAGTATATGGATGTAATAAATTCCACAAATATGCCTGTGGTAAAGAAGTCCAACTGGAAACACACCTCAAACCCTTGTAAAGAATATTCAAAAAGTCCTTGGAAAAAAACACCACTGAGATTGCAGATACTACTACTTAGATTACAGAATTATGACAATAAACTATAGATCAGGCAAAGAAATAAACATATCATGCATGCATGTTGAATAGAGCTTATTTATCAGAAGCATGATAAAGTACTGGAGATGCTTTGACTACTTCAGCAGTTACTGATGACTGAAGGAAAAAACAAAAAAAACTAAATGAATTTTAGACAGGTACTAATACTAATTTAGAAGGGAAGTTTCTGAAAGATGTTACCGCGAAAAATCATCAAATACACAAAAGTTCTGTCTTATATTTCTTTTGAGGAAGGAATCATTTATATTCAGGGCTTAATGTTAAAATGATCAAAATAATAGTTTCTGAACTCATTTAAAGACAGCTGTACAATACCTGGATCACATCTGAAAATTGTAAATTGCAGAGAAATGGCAAGGATCGTAATGGTGTCAGTGGTGCAACAGGTAGCAGACTTCTTTTTGGTGCAGAAGGCTGTGGGTTCTATTCCCACACCAGTTAGATGGATTGTTGGCACAGCAGTGCAGCATAAGAGGATGCTGTACTTCTGAGCGTGTCATCCTTCAGATGAAACATTAAATGAGGCCCCATCTGCTTGAGTTGGTGATAGCTCAGGTGAATGTAAAAGATTCCACGGCACAATCTGAAAAGAGTAGGAGTTTTATTTTTTTATATACATCCTTATAGACATATCCATTAATCAATGCATTCTATACAAAATCTTAAATTATATGTAAACTTTAGTATACCTTGACATAACTTTTTATTTTTAATTACAATCCCCAACCACCATCTTCTTCTTTTTTTAATTTCCCCATCTCCTTATAAAACTCAGAACTTAACCCATCATGGCCAGGTGAAATTAGCTTTTTATTCCATGCAAAATACTATCAGATTCCTTCATTGTTATCTTTTGTTACAGTTGTTTTAATTTAATTGCTCACTAATGTTTTTATCTTTCAAAACCTTGTCACCATCCAAATTTCTTCTTTATATAACCCCTTAACATGCACCTCCATCTCATTCATTATATCTCTCATATTCTGACACAAATCTCCTTTCTGATTCCTAATGTATGTAATCCTTCCTTCATCAAACATTATCCTTTTCCTTAAAAAAGAAGCTTCCTCACTTCTCCCTTAAAGCAAATATTTATGTTTATAAATCATTAAACTTATTGTTTTCATAGTCTCTTTATTCAAATTTTTTTCTCTCTGAATTCTTTCATTTTCACTTTTATTTAACATTTCCTCATACCTATATATCATTTTGCTAAAGGACCAAAACTTCCCTTTCATTAATCTTATATACTCCTTTTTATATTTTTCTTAAAACAAAACAACCCACTATGTATCTGAGTTTTCCTAAAAATCTGTCATCGTTAAATACTCCTCCCACAAGTTATCCTTCTCCTTTTTAAATCACTTTTTTCGCACTGCTTCCACAAATAATCTCTTATTCCTGTTCCCTACTTTTATTAATTCCTCACTGCTAGATACTTCTGATTTTATGGCACAATAATCAGAAAAATCAAAATCAACAGTCTTTACACTAATTTCCTGTAAATCTTCTGATACAAGTACATAATAAATCTCAGACTTAATACTTACTCTAGTACAAGTGCAATCTCTCCTCTTACCCGCCTTTAATACCACATTCTTAATCAGTCTTCAACAACTTAAAATATTCTTATTTACCTTTCCTTTTTCCTTCCTCGGATTACATTTAAAATCTCCAACTACAACTCTATCCATAGTCATAGATAGATATTTCCTAAGCTCCTCAAATCACTACAGTCTTTTTTATTTGAATAGAAGCATGCAAAATAACAATTATCTAAACCATATTACCCCACCTAATATCACAAACAGCACATCTACCTGGCTTAATAACAAACAACAACAACAAAAAGTTAAATACTTTTATTTCAGATTTTCTTACCATAATTACAATCCCAAAATATAGATCCTCCCCAAAACTCCACCTGACCTCCCCAATATAGTTTCAACTTGACCCCTCTGTTCTCTGTTTAATAACATAATATCAAATAAACTTATCAAATCACATCTTTGTCTCTTGCACCAACTGCCTACATTCAATATTCTTTTTTCATTAATATTAACATTCAAAGAAATTTCAGTTGAGTCAGTCCTTCCTGTTTTTTCCGTTTGTTTTTCATTTGTTTAACTTTTCTTCTCTTATCCCTTCTTTTCTATAGTAACTTTTTCCACATCACCTTCTTGCTCCACTCCCACATCTTCTTGACTTAAACTCTGTAATAAATTAACACTTTCGCTGTTATCCTCCACTACCACCTTTTCTAGAATTGCAATTTATATTTCACCATTCATTCCTAACTCACTCCACTCTTTCTCTCTAAAGAAATGAACTGCGTCATTATTTTTCCTGCCCCTCATTATCTTTATTTTCCTTAGTACAATCTAACCAAAATCATCCTATTTCAATACATTTTCTGCTTCTTATTAATCTTTCCTTTTTTGCATGTCCTATTTCCCTACATTGGAAAAATTTATGTTTCAAACACTCTTTAACTAAATGATCCCCAAAGCCACACTGATAATAAGTTTTAGATTGACTAACATACCTCATCATTCCCCTTTTTCCATTAATAATCACAAACCTTGGTAAATGCATTAATTTTTCCCTCCTTCACATATAAACATGCCATAATTTCCCCTACTCCATTCTATAATTTTCGATCATCAAAATATTTTTATCTCAATAACTGATTTACACTGTTGTTCAAAAAACAATCTAATTTCATTGTCATTTATATCTACTGTTCAGAACTGTAAATCCAATTTCTCCTAGTCATGTTAGAATTTCCATTAACCGCATAATTAATCCATGGAGAACAAAATATTTTTTTCCAAACATTGTAACAAACCTTTCAGCAATATCAAAAGTTTCACAAGTCCCTTTGCAAAAAAGTCCCTGCACTGATATTTATAAATCTCTCATATCTTCAGGCGTAATGCCCCAGACCTAATAACATTATCCCAGACATAATATCTGTCTATGGATTCTTCTTCTCTTTTTGATTAATTTCTTATGACTGGTTTAACTCGTTGAATATTTGATCCAGTCTGTACTTGTGTTGCCCCTTGTGCTGCTACAACAACATAAGAAATAGTAGTTTCTACGGTACGTTTTAGAAAAAAAAGCACATCCTTCTCTTTCTTGCCAGCCACTAGATCCACTCCAAGAAAAACTTCATCCGACAATTTGGAGTCGTCATGTAAGTGTTCATGTACTGCGTTCAACCAGGAGACTGCCATAGCATCTATTGATTCTCCTTAGCCATCATTCATTTTCAAGTCCGTCTTGCTAAACTTCCATAATTAGTATGTGTGCTACTCCACTTTCCACACAATTTGTATTCAAAGTACAAGGATTTTGCTCCTTCTGCTCGCCTTCTGCTACCATCAAGCCAGCAAAAACACTAACTCCATGCAAAATCATCCTCCACTTCCTCCAAAACACCCTTTTCTCATCTCAGCCTTCCCTGATGCCCTGTTTAAATTTCCCATAGTACTTTAAATACCACCTTGGGTTTCCTCTGAAAAGAGGTCACTAGCCTAGTGGGACTAACTCAGTGAACACAGGATCATAAGAACATAGGAGGTTAGTAGGCTAATGGCACTAGGGATACAACACAAAAGGCGCCGATGCACAAAATGCTTCACCACAAAAACGAAAAACAGGAATCAAGCAGTAAAATGATTTATTCTCTCTAGCGCCTCAGCCACCAACAGCCTTCAAGGAGTAACAATGAATACATTTCACACACTATATATACATCATCAAATGACAATTAAACAATTAAACAATTAATGTAATTAAAATTTAAAAACACAGCATCACTATTAGAGAATACTTTTTCAACAGAATTCTACATTCAAACCTTTGGGTACCAAAGTATTATATTTTAATATAAAAAGAGCTTCTTTTTTAAAAGTATACATCTAGCTTTTTCTCTATCACAATCATATACCAAAATATGTTGCAAAACAATTGCTTTTAAACCCACAGGGTTACCGTTATGATATTCTTTAAAATGTTGGGCCACAGGGCTATCATCCCTGTTGTTCCGAATGTCTCTTAAATGTTCCAGCAACCTCACTTTAAACATTCTTTTTGTTAGTCCAATGTA
The DNA here is from genome assembly GCF_019279795.1 of Protopterus annectens. Classification (NCBI taxonomy): domain Eukaryota; kingdom Metazoa; phylum Chordata; order Ceratodontiformes; family Protopteridae; genus Protopterus; species Protopterus annectens. The sequence continues at coordinate 386,395,694 of NC_056742.1, forward strand.
AAATTTCTCACAACCACACTTAATTGCATAAACCACCCCATCTGTTCTACAGTTATAAGCACCATTAGGTGAAAAAGAAATATTATTAATACAGGGAAAAAAATTCACTGTATAAGAGCATATACTACATTTCCCACAAGGCTTTAAACCTCTTTCCTGAATTTGTGAAGGCAATCTAAATTCAGGTCTAATGAACTTAGTATAAACTAACAAATCCTTAATATTATGGACCCTTACATGCCTAGCCAAGTTCAACCCTAGTTCTGTAGAGTATCTGCTTCAAGCAGACACTAAAAATCAGCACCTATTGCCCCTGTGCATGAGGGACACAGGTGTAACCCCCCAGGATGAATTTCCAGTTTCCCATCCAGTCATCCAAATTACGTTTAAATAGGTTCAGTGAGGAGCTTTGTTTAACGGGTCTTTATTATAACAGCGAATGCTTAAAAAAGCAAACAGGGTATAATCGACACAAAAAGAATGAAAACACAAAATTCCGAACAAACAGAACAGCGATTTTTTCCCCAGGTAAAAAAAAACGCTGGTCCGCAAAAAAACAAAAAAAAACCCAAACACAAAATAAAGTGGGGGGCTTCATCCCCACCCCCCTACTTAAATATACCAACTCCGAGATTGCACCACAGTGGAGGAAATGGCAAAGTCCAGAAAAACGGCCCAGTGATTTTTTTTTCCCTGGGAAAAAATCGCTGTTCTGTGTCTTCGGGATTTTGCCGCTTTGACATTTAGCTGTTGATTAAACAGCATTCACTATATTAAGCGTTCGCTTACTTAATAGGAAACCTTGTTTAACATGAATTGGAAGTTTGTTCCAAAGGTGAGGTAACCTCTGTGAGACAAATCTGTCCCTCCAGCAAGTTCTGCTGATGTTAAATACCAGGTTAAGGTGCTTTGAGAGAGTGATCTGTGTGCCATTTGACTTCTGAATGTGCAGAATTTCCATTAATGCAGGGTCAAGAATCATCCTATATGCAAGGCACATATCACCTCTGAGCAGCCTGGACAACACAGAGTAAAGTGACAGTGATTTCAGTCTGTTCATACATGACACATGCTGAAGACCCTGAATTTTCTTAGTAAGGAACCTTTGTGGTCTCTTCAATTGCTGCAGGTGTGTGGAAAGGTACATACCAAAGGGAGTGTTGTACTCTATTATTGGCCTGATGAGGGAAGAGTATGGGGGGTTATGACCTCCTTTTTTCTGGAGGCAATGCCTTTACTTATGAGATGGGCAGTACAAAATGCCCTTCTTACCCCTGTGGAGACATGGTGATCAAAGGCAAAGTTGCTGTCAACCTGTGTGCCCAGATCTCTCACCACTGAATGCATGCTTAGGGTATTGCTATTTATGTGGTAGTTAGCAGGAACAGTGTCTTGCCAAAGGGGGGGGGTGCATTAAGTTTAAGACCACGACTTTGTGCAAGTATGTCTTGCAGGATGTTGACATATTTAGGGTACTCAATGACCACTCCTAGTTTGCAGTCATCAGCAAACTTTTTCAGCCACACACCTTTAGCTTTTGTCTGTTCTTTGAAGAAGTAGATTCCAAGCAGTAGGAGTCCCAGAAACAATCCCTGTGGAACACCACTGGTTACAGGTCAGCTGGAGCAGATAGAGTCCCTTGTTTTGACCATATGAGTTCTATCAGTGAGCCAGTTTGCAATCCACCTGACAGTATATGGATTGATGCCCAGCTGGGTGAGTTTATCAATGATACCTGAGTGGGGGACTGTGTCAAAGGCCTTGGCTAAGTCTAGGTAAGTTGTCTGCACAGATTTGCCCTCGTCTAGGGCTTTGGTGACTGTCTCGAAGAAGTCTACCAAGTTTAACAGGCATGATCTCCCCTTGACAAAATCAAACTAGGTGGGGTTGAGTGTTTGGAGAGTTCCTATATTTTTGTTGTTAGAGCCCATGATGATTCACTCCATGGCCTTACAGATAAAGCTGGTCAGGCTAATGGGTCTATAGTTCCTGGGGGTCAGTGGATGCACCCCCTTTGTGCAAGGGAATGACAGTAGCCATTCTCCATTCTGCTGGGACGAAGCCAGTGCTTAGGCTGTGATTGAAAAGAGTACGCAGTGGTGTTGCTAATTCTGTTTTAACCCATGTAGAACACTGCCTGGGATGTTTTCTGGTCCCATAGAGGCTGTATTTTTGGCCCTAGAGAGGGTGTTTAAGACCTGCTCCTTAGAGATACTAGGAGGGAACAGGTGGTCGGAAAGCTTTGGGGTATGTGTGGTGGTGACAGATGAGTGAAGTTTTCACTGAACTTGCCAGCCAGCATGTTTTCTATATCCATGGATTCTGTATATGTAGTACCATTAACTACAAGTTATGTGCAAATTTGAGCCTTTCTTTTGATGTTAGGGATGTAACTAAAGAATGCCTTATGGTTTTCCTTAGTTAGGGAAGCTAATTTGGATTCATAGTTAGCTTTGGAGGACTTCACCAAAAGTCTTATTTGCTTGTTTAAGTTGAGGAGGGAGTGTTTCCAGTTTTGAGACCGTTCCTTCCTACTCTTAGACAGCAATTTCTTTCTCTTATTGTACAGCCTGTTGATGGCAAATGTCTACTAGGCAGGCTGAAGATCTAGCTTTGGTCCTGTCAGCTATGGCAGACTCAATATAATTGTACAGATGTTCGTATAAAGCATTGATGTTTATCCCGGCATAGGTGTCCATTTCATCAGTGGGGTTAGGGGCTATGTCATCTCATAAGAGGTCATAATTGGCCTTGGAAAAGTTTTTTAGTCTAGTTGTTGCTGCTGGAGGGGGCTGTTGTTATAGTTACTTTTAGTGAGACTGATTTGTGGTCAGATTTCACCAGGGAGGAGCACACACTGGGGGAGGTACAAAGGTCCCCCATGTTGGTGAGCTCCAGATCCAGGATGTTTCAGCCCCTTGTAGGGGTGTCAACCAGTTGGTCCTGGGCATAGGAGTTTACAAAGTCCAAGAACCTTTTGGCAAGTGAGTTAGAACATGTATAATTTACCCAGTCAATGGATGGGTAACTAAAGTCTCCCAAAACCAGAGTGTTCAGTTGTATCTTGATTTACTGAAGTAGATCCAGATAGGCTAAGTGAATGTCCTGATTCAAGGAGGGGGTCTTATAGCTGGCAATGACTTGAACAGAAATCTTACCAACAGTTAATGGCACCTGAAGTAATTTAAGGGAATCATGCTGTTTAACCAATCTAGAGGTGTATTTATCTTTAATGAATATTGATACACCACCTCCTTTAGTTTTCACACCTTCAGTTTGTGTGCTGAATGTGTGGAAGGAAATGTAGCCCTCTATGACTGGGGTGCTCTCTGCGGCTTTAAACCAGGTCTCTGTGACTGCACAAATAAAAAGCATCTTCCAATGTAAGGACTACTTACAGTGAGTGCAGTTTCAGGTTTAAACTCCTAGCATTTAGCAGCATAACCATGAAGTTGTTTTAGAGGGTACTTTTACATTGGGAGTTTTGTTCTTGTGACATTGCCTAAAAACAGCACTATAGGGCTGGCAAGAGCCTTAGCCAGTAACTGAAATCCCAGGGGTGACAGATGAAGACCATCTCTGGCAAAGCATTGAGGTCTGATGACCATGTCCTCCCAGGATGACAGATACTGGATCCATTTAGAATGACACCAGAAACTAAGCCAATTGTTGAAGTCAATCATTTTTTGTTTGTATTGTCACATCCTAGGTGAAGGTAAAATGCTGCTTAAGGCTAGGGGCATACCTGCATGAGATACATAATCAGAGAGCTCAGTCATGTCTCTCTTCAGATAGTCCAGCGAGGTACATTTCAACTCATTTACACCAACATGGACTATGATGGAGTCATAACAGTATCTGTTGTTCAGAGACTTGAATGCATGTGTGATGTGGCAGATCCTGGCACCTGACAAACAGCTGACTGTGACCTTTTCCTTATCCAGCCTGGTGAGAGGGACATCTGTGTGTCTCACAGTGGGGTCTCCTATGACTAAGATGTTAGGTTTTGTGTTTTGCCTTAGGAGCTTGTCTAGTGAGACACTGGTGTGATATTATGTGTACTATGTTGTGCATGGGATGTATTATGTGAAGCGTACTTGTGTTTGCAAGGTCTCTGATGTTTAGGTAAGCTTCTGGTAAGGACCTCCGCATATGTAGGGTTATCTGCTGTTGGTTTGGTTGGTGCTGAAAGTGAGGTGTGCCTGCTGATAACCTGCTTAATGTCAGATGTACCGACTGCTGAGCAAGACAGCCTGGATTCTAGGCTCTTAATATAGATGCATATTGAATGTATGTGAATTAGAAGTGGGTTTTCAGTGTACATGTAGCAATTGGTACACTGCCTCAGGATGCCCATGTTGACCAGACTGTTTGGAGAAAATGTAGGAAATCATTTGTCCATAATGCTAGGTAAATTAATGTGATCAGAAATGGGAAAAGGACAGGAAGGACCAGGTAAGACAGATGGACAGGAGAAGAGGTACAAATAACAAAGGTTTGGTGGGTGAGACCTGTGTTGGCACCTCAGAAGTTACATTGTAAGTTCCAGTAGACTGTGAAGCACAGTCGCCAATGGAGAACAAGCAGTTTACTAAGGGAAAGACTAACAGGTAAGAAGTTTGCGTCTATAACCGCCAACAGTAACCACCTCTGTGCGGCAGTGTGCAATGGTGTGCTATGTGCAAACAAGAACAAAGCACCTAATACAAAGAAATCAGTGAAAAAGCTCAAACTGAGCTCTGTATCAATAAAATAGCTCAAACTAAGCCCTGAACCAGTAACCTTCAATTAGATAGTCTTAATGAATGCTCCTGCCATGAGGGTACAGATGGGGTTTCTCCAAAAGAAGATGTCCTGATTTTTAGTGCTCAGTCGTCAAACAGAACTGGGTTCAGCCGGTCTGAATCCAATCTATACTATGGCCCAACAAATGCAACAACAGAATAAAAGCAAAATACTTTTTTTTCTTAAATTAAATAGGCAACAGAGTAAAAAGCAGCACAGTGTTTTACTAAATTAAATAGACAACAGAGTAAAAAGCAGCACAGTGTTTTACTAAATTAAATAGGCAACAGAGTAAAAAGCAGCACAGTGTTTTACTAAATTAAATAGACAACAGAGTAAAAAGCAGCACAGAGTTTTACTAAATTAAATATAGCAACAGAGTAAAAAGCAGTACAGAGTTTTACTAAATTAAATATAGCAAAAGAGTAAAAAGCAGCACAGTGTTTTACTAAATTAAATATAGCAACAGAGTAAAAAGCAGCATAGAGTTTTACTAAATAAAATATAGCAACAGAGTAAAAAGCAGCACAGTGTTTTACTAAATTAAATAGGCAACAGAGTAAAAAGCAGCACACTGTTTTACTAAATTAAATATAGTAACAGGGTAAAAAGCAGCACACTGTTTTACTAAATTAAATATAGCAACAGGGTAAAAAGCAGCACAGTGTTTTACTAAATTAAATATAGTGACAGAATAAAACAGCAGAACAGATCTTTTGTTAAATAAGTAAAAGCAGCAGTTGGTGTGAAATACAGTCAAGTGCAATAAATGCAGTAATAAATTTGAACTTAGTGTTCATAGTTCTCTCGGATGGTTTGGTATGATCAGAGGAGCAGAGGCTGATTGACTAACTCTCTGGAGCCTTTTTAAGATAAGCGCCAACCTGCACAAATGCATTCCTTAAATATAATGCAACAGCAAAGCAACTAAAACAAATAAACCAGTGAAAAAGCTCAACTAGGCCCTGCACCAATGAAATAGCTCAAACTAAGCCCTACACTAGTAAAATAGGTCCAACTGAGCCCTAAACCAGTAACTTTCAGTTACGTAGTCCTACTGTACCCTCCTGCCATGAGGCAGACTAAATAAGTAAATATATATACAAATAAATAAATAAGTAAATATATATATATATATATATATATATATATATATATACAAATAAATAAATAAGTACATACATACATAAATACTGCCTAGGAATGTTGACTCTCATAGCACAGGCATTGCACATTTGTGCCATGGGCAATACGTACCACAACAATCCTATGGAAAAAGTGCTAGATTACTGAGTTTCAAATCATATGTAGAGCAGAATGAGCTTTAATTTGTTCAGATCCAGAAAAGCCACTTATCGCATATGTGCGGACTATTGTTTCATGTTCCCTGAAATAATCAAACTGACACGCACAACTGCAAATGCAACCAGTGCAATAAAGTATGTGTTATCCAGACAGATGATACCTGATGTTGTCAAAATCTATGTAAATAAAGCACATTTTTCCAAAGCAGAGTAATCTTTTGGTTAGTGGTCTGTAATACAAAATTCAGGAATTCAGAAGAACTGGGCATGAGTGAGAAGTATAACATCTGATGTCCACCTGTATGACTACAGTAAACATGGGCAAGTGAGGACAACTATTGAAAGATGAAGAATCTCATGAGAAGTAACAAAGCTATGACAATTGTCACTCACAAATTTGGATTGTAGGTGTACTCCATTGCAAGAACTCAATCTCTCACCAGCCCTATATTTGATGAGCAGAAGGATGAAAAACAAATAACCTACTTCAGCTGTGTTATGGACTCCTGAAACTAAATACAAAGTAAAGAAAACACTGAAAAGAAATCGGCCAAGACAGAAGTACTATTAAGATATAAACTGGGGTTCACTGCCAGATTTTCACGTTGCAGACAACATATATGAAAAGCCATGGGAAAGTCCATTCTCTAAAAATGAATTTATTGGTAAAGCAGGTAAATCAAGAATCTGTAGGAAAACCGTATAGAAAGAATTACCAAGATTTGTACAAGGCACATAAAAGAAAGCTGAAGTTCCAAGAACTTGAACAACCAAAACATCACAACTAGTGTAGTCCTTTTGCTAGAAAACAGACTATGAGAGCTATGATACCAAAGAGTTGTATAGGGAAAGAGAGACAGAGAGAGACTTCTGAAGTCATGTCACCGAGCTATAATGTAGCAAAAACTGCTCCAAAGGGAATGCCAAATGCCCAAGTTAACTAGTCCTGTTAAATGCACCATATATGAAGGATTATTACAGAAGGCACACAGATTCGTGGAATGATAAGAGTTAAAGACAGTACTATGGACTCAAAAGTTGCATTTATTAAAATGCCTTTGAATATTTAAAAAATATTTTTATGTAGATAGACAATACTGCAGAATTAGATCAATTTCTGTTGATGATTACAACATAATGAAAGCTACCTCACAATAACTGTATGTATATGTATATATATATATATATATATATATATATATACACACACACACACACACACACATATATATATATATATATATATATATATATATATATATATATATATATATATATGGGTTACCTTCATTTGACTGAAAACTCATTTAACTGAAACCCATTTGATTGACAACTAGTACTTCAGTACACTTTAAGGCAAATAAGAGGGATTTGTCCCATTCCCCAATGTAGTGTGACTCTGGAATTACTATATATAGTTAGGGGGGGGTGTGGGGGCATAGCCCCCCTCATTGGGGGGGGGTGAAGCCCCCACCTAGATTTGTTTAAAAGAAGAATATAACACAAAAAGTACAGAATTTAAACCAAAATAGGTGGGGGGCTTCACCCTCCCACCCCCCCCTAACTATATATACTAACTTCAGGGTTGCACTACATTGGGGAAGGGGACAAATCCCTGTTATTTGCCTTAAAGTGTACTGAAGTACTAGCTGTCAGTTAAATGAGTTGTCACTCAAATGGGTTTCAATCAAATGAGTTGTCAGTCAAATAAAGGTAATAATCTGCTTGATTTTACTAGCTCCCATCCATTTTTTATGAAAAGGAACCTTGTCAGAAGTCAATTTATTCACATCTCTAGAATTATCAGTCAAGATTATGACTTTCAAAAGAATGCTGTTTTGTTAAAACACGTTTCTTCGAAGGAATTACCCTCCATCTCTTATTAACAATATATGTAACGAGATCTCTAATGGCAGACACACTAAATATTTACCAATTTTACTACATGGTTTTACACCTAATACTTCAAAACCAAGTAACATTAACAGAATCCTTAGTTTCCCATTACCTATCTCTAGGGACATGTCACATATTAGAAATGTCATCTCGAATAACTGGGATTTATTAACTGAATCACAATTTATGTCAGCTGCTATTGGCACTGCAAATACCTTTTCATTTAAAAGAGCCAAAACCATAAGAATGAGTTTAGAAAACAGAGATTTACCTTTTCTTATTAATTCTACTTCTACTTCTAACTCTCAAAATGGGATGCATTCATGTAATAAATGTATGGTATGCTCTAACATTTTCATAGGATCTCAATACACATTCACACGTTGTTGTTGTGTCTTTCGGCTTTTCCCGGTTAGGGGTCGCCACAGCGGAACTCAGGTCCGCTAATGATTGGCAGTAGATTATTACGTGCCGAGTTGCCAGCTCTGACACACAACCTTCAGCGGAGGTACGCCCATTCACGCATGTCTCCACACAGAAGACGCTTTAGCTGAGAATCGAACAGGACGTCTTACTGTGAGGTGACAATGCTACCGCAGCACCACCACAGTAATTATACTATTAAGTTTTCGAAATATTTCTTCTGCCATTCTACAGCAGTAGTATATGCAGGTATTTGTGCATCTTGTAAAGCATTTTATGTAGGTAAAACTACAAGAAAACTTTCAGACAGAATTAAGGAGCATCTAGGAGCCATCAGGGCAAAGAACTTAAATAATGCCCTTCCTAAACATAGCACTTTTTGTACTTCTTTTAGTAAATTTTACTTCATAGTATTAGAACAAGTTAACTGTTTTTTTGGAGATTGGGAATTATTTATTTAGAACTAAGAGAACTTAAATGGCAATTACTGCTTAATTCAGAAACATAACCTGGTCTGAATGAAAGTGTTAATATTAAATGCGCTTTAAAATGGAAGATTTAATTCTATTTTGACAGTTGTTCTATTTTGACAGTTGTTCTCTTTCTACAAAATGTGTTTGCATCCATCCATGACCCTTGACACACTTGTTAGTCACCACTTGTACAGTTATATGAATATTCATTTCTCCTACATGCATATTTAGTGCGCACACTGTACATTTGTTCAATGATTAGCTAACACAAGGGAGTGTTTATTTAATATTCATGCCCCTGTCATTCATATGTATGTTCATGGTTATTGTGTTTAGATGATTGGCACAGTTTAAATATTGTCTGGTTGTACTATTGGTTACTGTACTAATAAGTTATAAGTAGTTCATTGTTTTTTTGTTTACATGTGACTAGTTACATATAATGTAAGTATTGTTGACTATAGGTTATTCTGATGAAGCTCTTCCACCTGAATAAGAGCGAAAGCTTAATCATCTATTCAGTGTCTGAGTTTTTATTTCCTTTCTACTAGCTCAGTATTAATTACTATGCCTAAAAGAAGTTTGAATTTATATATATATATATATATATATATATATATATATATATATATATATATATATAGATACAGATATAGAAATACATATATATATATATATATATATATATATATATATATATATATACACAGACACGCACATAAATATATATATATATATATATAGAGAGAGAGAGAGAGAGAGAGAGAGACTGTTAAGTCTGGGGAACACGCTGCCTGCTATGAGATGGTGTCGATGGTGTGCACATTGGTTGATGTTGCCTTTTATTTGCTTATTTATTTGATTTTGTTTACCAGGAAATATGACTGGACAAAAAGCTTCTTTTCAGTGAAGGCCCAGGAAGAAAAGCTGCACATTGCATACATTTGAATAAGCTGTTAGTAAACATATACAATAACTCTCTGGATTGTATAACTTAACACGTGTTGCCATGTTATATGCATTGTATAGTATTTACAGCATATTAAGCTCAGACACATCTATAGATAATAGTATGTACAGCACATATAACTCACATATCTGTAGAATATTCAACATTTTTAATAGTGTATGCACATGCTCCCACTAGCAGTATTAACACAACAGACAGCAGAAAAGGAATATGCATATTTATATAAATGGTCAGATTCACAAGAGACTTATAATCAACAAATTACTGTAGTAATAGTTTGAGAAATGAATGTAACTTGTAGCCTTCCTGTGGCAAGGGTGCAGGGTTTGAATCTTACCACCTTCATTTAAATAACATACCCCCACATAACCCTTAGCTACCTCCTTATTAATGTACCTCACCCACAGAAGTGTCCAAGGAACTTGGGGACAAAACTGGGTTGGGTTGCATGGCTAGCCTTGTAAAGACCCTCATGGATATTAGCCTAGTCTTCTTCTTATTCTCTTTCGGCTGCTCAAATTAGGGGTCGCCACAGTGGATCATTTGTTTCCATTTCTTCCTATCCTCTGCATCTTGCTCTGTCACACCAACCACCTGCATGTCCTCTCTCACCACATCCATAAACCTTATCTTAGGCCTTCCTCTTTTCCTCTTACCTGACAGCTCCATCCTTAGCATCTTTTTCCCAATATACCCAGCATCCCTCCTCAGTACATGTCCAAGCCAACGCAATCTCACCTCTCTGGCTTTGTCTCCAAACCGTACAACCTGGGCTAACCCTCTAGTATACTGATTCCTAATCCTGTCCATCCTTGTCACACCCAGTGAAAATCTTAACATTTTTAACTCTGCCACTTCCAGCTCTGACTCCTGCCTTTTTGTCAATGCCACCATCTCCAACCCATACAACATAGCTGGTCTCACTACCCTCTTGTAGACCTTCCCTTTCACTCTTACTGGTGCCCATCTGTCACAAATCACTCCTGACACTCTTCTCCACCCATTCCACCCTGTCTGTACTCTCTTCTTCACCTCTCTTCCACAGTCCCCATTACTCTGAACTGTTGATCCCAAGTACTTAAACTCATCCACCTTGGTCAACTCTACTCCCTGCATCCTCACTATTCCCCTATCCTCCCTGTCATTCACACACATATATTCTGTCTTAGTCCTCTCCTCTATAGAGCATATATCCTCCTCTCCAGGGTCTCCCCAATTAGCCTATTATAAACCTATTAACCTATGAACATGTGCAGGACCATTTGCTTGAGATATATGTATTGAAAGAGATTTTAGACTATAGATAAGATGTGATATTTCTGATGTCTGCTGTGCTCATGTTCCACAGTTTACCAATATACAAAGAATACAGACTGCCACCATTATGTTTTTTACAGTTTTCTGAGAGTACTAGTGTTAGTTTAGTGAGTGCAGCTCTGTGTGTGTGTGTGTGTGTGTGTGTGTGTGTGTGTGTGTGTGTGTGTGTGTGTGTGTGTGTGTGTGTGTGTGTGTACTCATTTAATAACTTGCTGGTGGCAGGGCATTTGTCTGGATTATAGAGGATGTTGTTGGCAGGCTTAATATTAGAAAATGCTACTAGATTAGATAGCTCCATCCAGATAAGGGAGTTACATGCCTCTCAGTGATATGTTTGGTAAATGTGGTTACTTGCAAACTTTGCAATTTTATTATAAGATTGCTCCAGTTTAGCTAACTGACTGGAATGTATGTTAGTAAAAATTGATGAGGCATACATGAGGCCGGGGAATAGACAGATCTGCACTGCAGTCTTATGTGCATATTCTGTTAGGAAACATTTCACTTTCCAGCATACCTCTCAACTGTACAGATTTTCACAGCATGTCCAGATTTGTGCCTCATATTTTTGATCCGTTATTCATAAAATTGTGTTTTTTCTTGCAAATTAGTGGCAAATCATTAAAGATTGAAGTTAGAAAATAATGAGAAACATCTGAGTTTCAGACTTCATACCTTTCATAAAAATTAATTATAATGCAAAACCTGTTATTCTATCAACATTCTGACTTTGTAAGAGCAATATTTAAAAATTGTCCCCATTTTTGGGTCTTCGTCTCACTTTTATTTATGTCTTTGTTCAGATTTCTTGCTCTAACACGTTGAGAGGTATGGTCTCAAAGTATATTTTAAGCAGGATCTTAAAACTATGGGTGGCACAGAGGATTAAGGCTGTGAGGTGTAGTTCATGTGGTACAGAGTTTAGTGTCCTCATTTGTCTACTGTGTGATCTTAGGTAGCTCATTTAACCAGGCGTTGCTTCTGAAAAGGACTGTGTGTGTCCAGTTGTCCTACTTGGTTAACAAATGGGGGTTATTATTATCATTGTGGGTGTCATATTTAAATATGCTAGAAAACATACTGCATGGAACTGTAATGGGCCATATTATCAAAAGTTAAGAGCAGTTCATACCATTCACTGTGTGTGTGTGTGTGTGTGTGTGTGTGTGTGTGTGTGTGTGTGTGTGTGTGTGTGTGTGTGTGTGTGTGTGTGTGTGTGTGTCTGTGTGTGTGTGTGTGTGTGTGTGTGTGTGTGTGTGTGTGTGTGTGTGTGTGTGTGTGTGTGTGTGTGTGTGTGTGCTTGTGTGTGTCTTCTCAGATGGACTTCACTTTTTTTTAAAAATTGCTTCAGCTTTCAGCATACTTTATTTTTCCTCACCTCATGAACACATTCAGCTCAGTTTTTAAGGCAAGTGATAACTGATCATATAAAATAACTATAAAATAACTAGGAACCACATTTTCAGTGAAATTGCAAGGATTCCAATTTAGGAGTAATGTAGCTGGCTGAATAATGCAATTTACACAAATTTGGCAAACAGTAAATCAGATAAGCAAAACCAGAAATTCAATTGCAGAATTGAGGGTGGGTCACTGTTGGCAGGTGCAGCAACACTACAGAGTTCATCATATTGTATTTTTCCATTTTTATCTGTTTGTTCAAAAAACTACTTTTAGCTGCATGTGCAAGACAATTCCTCTGCAATTAATTAAAAGACAGGATCCAAAAATGTAATTAAAAAAGTTATGTGAAAATGTCAAAATACAGCAGCATTAAAAACCCCATCCCACTGAAAACATGGCAAAATTGTTCATATTTCTCTATTTTACCTTTCACTCCTTATGAAAACATAATATGGGACTTGAGTGCACGTGTGTGTGTGTGTGTGTGTGTGTGTGTGTGTGTGTGTGTGTGTGTGTGTGTATGTGTGTGTGTGGGCGCGCGCCCGTGTGTGTGTCTGTGCATGTCTGCCAGTACAGTGAAAGGACATTAAAAGTTCTACAGCTGCGTCTTTTAGAGAATGAAGGACAGTCGGAAGAAGACACTTCAACATTTGCAAGCACTGTATTATAGGCTCTCAGAGAAGGCAACAAAAGAGTGTCACAGATGCAGTTACACAAACGCAAGATGATATGAAACATTTAACAGAAGATAATTAGCATTCAGAAATGAAATTATTTTAAATGCATTTCAGAATGTAGCATGATGTTGAGGTGGATTTAAGAGATATATGAGGAGACATTTCTTCATGGAGGAAGTGGAGATTCTTAGCTAAGTAGTGATGACAACACACATATAGTGGACATATTGGTCAGAAATGCACAGGTTGCATGTAAAGAAACAGTAATGAAAAAGAATAAGGAATAAGAAAATAGTCATAAAAGAATAACTCGCATAGGAACTGGTGCAATACTGAAAGGGAAATTTAGCCATCTGATCAGCAGCTGGTATTCTTCTATATTAACTAAATCTGTTTCTGGGTTAAAAACAAAATAGAACAAATACCAGTGCAGGCAAATACAAGATTAATTTGCGTAGAAATACTTCTTAGTGCTATTATGGGATTTTCCATTTGAATAACAAAAGAGCTTTACATTAGAACAAAACTAGACCAATAGATTAGAAAATCTATGGACAGACGTGCATTATAAAATAAAGAAAAAAGGATATACAGGCATATAGCTTTTTATCAATAAACTGTTAGAAATATAGTTCTAATTGAGTACTGAAGAGTTTTATAGTGATATATTTTGGAAGGAGAGATCCCATAAACATGCATAGATGCCTTTTGTTTTCTTAGCTCTAAAATTACTTGCCAGAACATTGGAAGAAAGCAATCAATTTTAGACTCTTCCCCCAATACCACCAATAGTTATAAAATCACATATTGTAAAACCACAAAAGAAGAAAGCGACCAGTCTTCACCGTTTATTAAAATAGAAATCTTCAGATGATTGCTCTAGCACCTCGGCTTAGCCAAGCCTTTAACAGAGTATAACTTGTTTCAAAAACATTTCATTAAATACCTTCACAAGCATGAATTAATCAATTAACCTTAATTACTTAATTTATAAAATATTTAAAGCAGTATTGTTTTAAAAAGACAAGTTCATAAAAACATCTCCAGCTATATTCCTGGTTAAGTCCTGCTGGACTCAAAGTATTATATTTTAAAATAAATAAAGATTGCTTTAAGAGGTTTTCATACTTGTAATAGTGAAGGTATCATTTATTGTCTGAGATGTCCATGTAATAAATATTGCATTGGAGAAAGCAAAAGAAGTTTAGCCACTAGGGTAAAAGAGGACATCCGTGATATTAAAAAGGGCAGTCAATTTACCCCAGTTGCATTGCATTTCCTTAAAAAACATGGGGGAGATTTTGGTGGATTGCAAGTATCTGTTTTGGAATGTATTGAAAACAAAAACTCTAGTATAATAGATGTTAAAAAGAAGCTAAGGGAGAAAGAATATTTATTTATTTTAAAATATAATACTTTGAGTCCAGCAGGACTTAACCAGGAATGTAACTGGAGATGTTTTTATGAACTTGTCTTTTTGAAACAATACTGCTTTAAATATTTTATAAATTAAGTAATTAAGGTTAATTAATTAATTCATGCTTGTGAAGGTATTTAATGAAATGTTTTTGAAACCAGTTATACTCTGTTAAAGGCTTGGATAAGCCGAGGCGCTAGAGCAGTCATCTGAAGATTTCTATTTTAATAAACGGTGAAGATTTCCTGGTCACTTTCTTCTTTTGTGGTTTTACAGTTTTAAACTCTTCATATTTCCTGCCTCAAGCCCACAGTTGCTAAGGTTAAAGCTAAGTATAAATTCCTGTGTGTACAAGATCATGGCTTTGTTAGGTTGAATTTCCTCTGTACAGCATTATCATAATTGTTGTATTCTGATGGCAGCTCTTAGAAGAAACACAGACATAGTTGTGGACTGACTGTGTTGTGATGTCTTGCATATACTGTAGAAACATATTTTAACATATGTCTAGGACATTTATTCACTGACCATTTGGTTGAATTCCTCCTCTGTGAAAAGGTGAAATCTGAATGATGGTTCTCTGTGGAGGGCAAAACTTTGTCACCCGCCATCTTCCTTTACTTACATGATCAAGTCAGAAGTGGCTGTACCTTGTAGACAGAGGATTTTTCCTTTCTGAGAGCAGCTTGTGATTTGATCAGTTGTGCCTAAATGTATAGTTCATGACTGTATAAATTGAAAACTCCCTTTTGAAATATTACGAAATGTCACATCATGGAAGTTAGGTGAAGGCCATCTACCCAAGGTAAAGGAGTGTGTATTCTTCCAAAGAGTTGTGCATTACCTGATCATAGGGAATAAGTAAATACTAAAAATGTAGGGTCTTTATAAGGTGCTTCATCAGAGAGTAATTTATGCATTCACATGATTGATACCTAACACAGATCAATCTGCTTTGTACAGATTATACAATTAGTCACATTTTTTTTTTGCTCCTGCTGCTGTTCATTGACTGCTTCTAGGGCTTTTCTTCATCCATCAGCCCTACCAGGCTTTCCTTCTACCAATGACCTAACTTTGATCCATGCTTGAGGATGGTGAGGACAGCAAGATGCCTGGGAAGTACCATATTACTGCAGAGGAGTGGTGTCTTGATAATACTCTTAACCCTACCCCTGCTCATGCTCTTGGCAGCCAGGGGAGGTGGCATGCAATGGGCTCACAGTGTATCATTCACTTCTCTGTTTTGGCCTGATCCTTTGTGGACTATGGCCATTGTGCATCCCCAACCTCCATCAGGGATCAACCACAGAGGCATGCCTGAGTGTGCCCCTCCTCCTCATGATGAGCACTCCAATCCCCCTACCCATGTCAACAAGCTCTAGAGCTGCTAAATAAATTAGAGTCACTTGGGCCATAGCCAGGACTTTATCTTTGTATGTAACTGATGCAATCTAATTAGTAAAATAGGTTGCTGCTTTGTGCCCAAGTCAGTGGTATATAAGGATGAAGCTCTGACTATGACCTAAGTGATCTGAATTTGATTAGTTTGCCTGTGCCAGTATTATAGAAGGATAAAGCTCTGACTATGTCCCAAGTGATCTAAATTTGATTAGTGTGCCTGTTCCACTGGCATAGAATGATAAAGCTCTATGTCCCAAGTTATCTGAATTTGATTAGTGTGCCTGTGCCAGTGGCATAGAAGGATAAAGCTCTGACTACGTTCCAAGCAATCTGAGTTTGATTAGTTTGCCTGTTCCAGTGGCATAGAAGGATAAAGCTCTGACTATGGCCTAAGTGATCTGAATTTGATTAGTGTGCCTGTGCCAGTGGCATAGAAGGATAAAGCTCTGACCATGTCCCAAGTGATCTGAGGTTGATTAGTCTGCCTGTTCCAATGGCATAGAAGGATAAAGCTCTGACTATGTCCCAAGTGATCTGAGTTTGATTCGTTTCTCGGGTGCTTGATAGCACAGGTGGAGAGGAAGGGTATGCCCATCCTGGGAGGGAGGAATGGTGGTCCCAGGCAGACTGAACCACAGCTCTGCTGATATAGCCTTAGCTGGTCTGAGGATGTGTGTTAGTATACAGAGAGACAGTGCATAACGAATGTTGGCATGACCTCCGAGACAGGTGATGGTAGCCCCTGCTGTACTTGGAAAAGATATTATGTGTAGGCAGGACATATGTGGTTCTGCTCCTCATGCCACCAGAAGGGCAGACATTAAGTTACCCATAACAAAAAAGCACTCATAGCCAGGATGCTGGTGAGGTCGCAAACAACCCTAATGTCTCTCTATATGAGAACTTCCAGATGGCTCTTGCATCAGTGGATCTGGGAACTCCTTGCCACTTAGGAATGAATGGGCATCCAGTGGAAGAGGCTTAATAGTCAACAGATGGGGTGGGGGGTAAAAGATACCCAACAAATTGCTTTGTGCTTTAACTTACAATGAATTTTATTCTAACACATTCAGTCAGTCTAGCAGATGGATTAAATTTCATCTGTACTTACCAATTATAGTCTTTTAAGTTGTGTGTCTGTATCACCTTCCCTCTTTCAAACTGTCACAAATCATATCAGGCACTTAAACTATAAATTGTTTAAACTTAGAATACATAATAGAGTATCTACATACAGCATTACCTGTATTACTTTTTGGATTTTATAAGTGTTTTCACAGGGTCTGTATTAGAACACCGAACATTTGAAATGTTGGGTGTTCTAATATCGAAGTAACAGGAAAACGGATTCTTT
>NC_056742.1:386418117-386450617 GCF_019279795.1 Protopterus annectens
CCTTTAAGAGTGGCTAGTACGTACCAACCCACCTGTGTGCCCCACTCTATCTTTGTTCGAGCACGTGTGAGTCCGATTTGAGGTCTCTACATATGAGTGCTAGAAAAAATGCTATTAAGAACATAACTGAGGATGAAGCTGAAGCTTTGAGATTGGTCAGAGACTTACCAGTCCGGTTTTTGAAACCGGACAACGGTGGAGGTTTGGTGATCATGGACAATGATGACTATGACAACAGAATGTTTGACGTGCTAGATAGTAAGATCTACATGAGGTCCAGACTTAATGAAATTAATATTGCTTATAAAAGAATCTTTTCCTTCCTTAGGGATTTGTTGATAGAAGGGTTGATCAGTGCTGACGTTTATAATTACCTTGTGATTTTGAAGCCAAGAACACCCAATTTGTTTGGTTTACCTAAACTACATAAAAACATTGAAAACCCTCCTATGAGGGCTTTGGTGAATGCAAGGTCTTCTATTACATATGCATGCTCTAAGTTTGTGGATGACTTATTAAAGAAATATGTAGTGAGGGAGGAACAGATATGCAAAGACTCTTGGGCTTTTTTGAAAAATTTAGAAAAATTTATATTCCATGACAACATTTTTTTCTTAACAATAGACATGGTGGACCTTTATTTCTCCATCCCACATGACATAGGATTAGAATATAGCACTAAGAAACTTATTTCTTATGGAGCAGAGAGTGATGAAATACATTTGATTCAAGAATTACTGGATGTGATTTTGAACAACAACTACATCAGTTTCAATGGCAACATCTACAAGCAAGTGGTAGGGGTAGCGATGGGTTCCCCATGTGGGGCAAGTTATGCTAATTTAGTTCTAGCGCAGTGGGAACACAAACACATATTTAGTAAAGACATCCATAAGAAAGTAAAGCTTTACAATAGGTTTTTGGATGATATTTTCATCATGTTTCAAGGGAGTGCAGATGATGCATGTAGCTTTGTGGAGGCATTAAACAAAAGTACTTCTTTCTTAAGATTCACACACACATATAAAGAGGACACTATCAGTTATTTAGATGTGAAATTGGTAAGGGACACTGTACGTAAAGGCTATTTAGCTAAAATTTGTAGGAAGCCTACGTATTCCAACACGTTGTTGCACTTTTCCAGTTGTCACCTGTTCCATCAGAAGAAATCTGTCCTAAAGGGACAGTTGGTAAGAGCAGCTCGACTGACATCTGAATACACGTCATTTGATGATGAATGTATCTTGTTGAAGCACATGTTTATGAGTCATGGTTAGCCAGAGTCATTAGTTGGTGAGGTGGTAAGAGAGGTTTGTAGTAAGAGACTGTCAGGTATTTTTAATCCCATCCTTACCGTAAAAGAAGGAGATTTAGTTTTGGATGTGGAAGAAGAATTGAGTGTGGTGGTGCCCAGTACAAGTTCACCACCAGTAGTCGTGGTCCCAACAGGTACAGACTTGGTTTGTTACAAGAAGAGTTTTATTATCCCTTTTACTTTGGAAGCGAAGTTCATTAGCAACATCTTTAGAAGAAATTAGCACTTATTGACCTTAGAGAAGGATTTAGTAGAGAAATTAGGTGACGAACCAGTTATTATTTTTAGAAAAGGTAAAAATCTAAAAAGTATCATGGAAAGTACAATTATGAAACCCACTAGAACAAAGGGCACATACAAATGTGAGGCATGTAATTATTGTAAATTCATTTCTACAGGGTCTAGTTTCACAGTGAATCAACACATGTTTAAAGCCAGAGGCCGGTACAATTGTAGTTCTAAATCAGTAGTTTACCTGGCTTCCTGTCAGTCATGTCCGGCCTTTTATATCGGCAAAACTGACAGGAAATTAAAAGGAAGGATCTATGAACACACATCATATAAGGAAGAAGAGTAGTACCAATGCCCTAGCGAGACACTAACGTGAACCTTACACATGCTTTTTTGTTCAAAGTGATAGATTAGGTAGTGGTTGATGAAAAAGGTGGACCACATCAGTTACTGTTAGAGAAACGTGAACTTGTTTGGCAGCTTAGGATGAATTCCTACACTCCCCCTGGTTTAAATGAGGTCACATCTTTTATTTGTATTTTGAAGTTGAGAAGTCTATTGAGGTGACACATACATTATTTAATTTCATGTTAGCAAAAGGTAGCAACTGTTGTAGTTTATTCCTGTTTTTCGTCTTGAGTTCTTTCGCACATTTTTATAGTCTAGTACTAAAAATTTGTTTTTAAATTTTTCAAAATTTTTAGAACACAGATCCTCTAAGATCTTAGAACACAGTTTACTGTATGTATTTGTACTTTTAGGTATTTGACACCCTGTTCATAGTTATTGACATTTTTTTGCTTCAGACATTGTCACCTCTTGGTGTTGTGAGCAGTACTCTGTTGTTATATTTGTACTCATTTTATGCTTATTGTTATTATTACGTTCTTTTCTTCTTTTACACTCTAAGCATATATTTATAACTACGTTTTCCTACATTTATGCTTTTCATTCAGTATTTCTGTACTTTATGTTAGAGTACAGTTTTGCATTTTGTTTTTTCTAAAATGAAAGTTTTAAACAGAAGTTTTAAATGAATGATCTTATTTTGCTGACATGAGCTTTTTTAACACAAGAAAAAGGTTTTTGATGCAGAACACTTTTAATTATTTAACTTAGTATTTAATTAGTTAATTGAATGGTGGCTGAATCTAATTACTGTGCTTTGCTTTGGCGCCTTTTTCATTTTAAAACTGTGTATGAAGTTTTTTTCTTTTGTCTGATGAAGTCTTCCAAAGGTGGAAGACGAAAAGTGCTTCACATTAAACTTTTTTGGAGTTATTCTAGCCAGATCGGAGCCTGTGTTGTTTTTTTCGTTTTGGAGAGTTTGTTGTTCCAGTTATTTTCAAGCATCTTTAAACTAATACTTTATTGAAGCACCTTTTGATTTAATTACATCATTCAGTCTTCTTGGGTAGGAGTTTATCAGCATGGCACATCTTGACTTGGCAATATTTGCTCATTCTTCCTTGCAAAAGTGCTCCAAATCTGTCAGATTGCGAGGGCATCTCATGTGCATAGCCCTCTTCAGGTCACCCCACAGATTTTCTATTGGATTTAGGTCTGGGCTCTGGCTGGGCCATTTCAAAACTTTAATTTTCTTCTTGTGAAGCCATTCTTTTGTTGATTTGGATGTATGCTTGGGGTCCTTGTTGTGCTAAAAGGTGAAATTCCTCTTCATTTTTAGCTTTCTAGCAGATGCCTGAAGGTTTGGGCCAAAAGTGACTGGTATTTGGAACTGTTCATAATTCCCTCCACCTTGACTAAAGCCCCAGCTCCAGCTGAAGAAAAGCAACTGCAAAGCATGATACTGCCACCATCATGGTTCACCGGGGGGATGGTGTTCTTTTGGTGATGCCAAGTGTTGTTCTTGCTCCCAAACGTACCTTTTGGAATTGTGGCCAAAAAGTACAACCCTGGTCTCATCAGACCATAACATATTTTCCCACATACTTTTGGGAGACTTGATGTATTGTTTTGCAAATTTTAACCAGGCCTGGATGTTTTTCAAAATAAGAAAAGGCTTACATCTTTCAAACCTACCCCATAGTACAGACATATGGAGAATATGGGAGATTGTTGCCACATGTAGTACACAACCAGTACTTGAGAGAAATTCCTGTAGCTCCTTCAGTGTTGCTGTAGGTCTCTTGGTAGCCTCCCTGACCAGTTTTCATCTTGTCTTTTCATTACATTTGGAGGGACATCCAGTTCTTTGCAACGTCACTGTTGTCCTATATTTTCTCCACTTTTTGATGACTGTCTTCACTGTGTTCCATGGTATATCCAATGCTATGGACATTGTTTTTTACCCTTCTCCTGACTGATACCTTTCAACAATGAGATCCCTTTGATGCTTTGTAAGCTCTCTGCGAACCATGACTTTTGGTAAATGTCATGAAAATCCTACTAAGACAGCTGAACATTATTTGGGGTTAATCAGTGTCTCTTTGATGGTAGGTGTGTACTCAAGAAGCCTGAATGTTGTAATTAAATCAAAAGGTGTTTCAACAACATATTAGTTTAAGGGTGTGCACACACACAACAAAGTATTAAAGGATGTGCACACTTATGCAACCAGTGTATTGTACGTTTTTTATTTTTTATATTTTTTCCCCTAACAGATCTGTTTGTTTTTCAATGGAATTGTACAGGTTATAGGTCACATTAAAGGTGGGAAAAGTTTTGAAATTATTTATTGTGGTTTCATTTGTTTATATCAGAAAAACTTGGCATTTTAACAAGGGTGTGTAAAGTTTTTACATCCACAAAATAGAAACCTGATGCTTTATTTGCCCTTCCTTTTCTTTGGGCGCTTATTTGCTTCTTCTCTGTCCTGCGTTATGGGAAGGAAATGTAGTGTAAGGCCTCCTTAAATTTAAATTGTAACACAGCATGTCTTAGCTGCAAATACCCCTGCTTCTCTTTGTGGTCTAGGCTGAGATTAGATTTTATTTATTTATTTATTTACATTTGTTGACCGGGAAAATCTCACTGGATACAGGTCCTTTTCTAGCGGAGGCCCAGGGAGAAAAGCTCCACAATAAAAACAACAATTAAAAACAACAATGAAATACAAGTTGCAAGAAGTAAAGGTAGGTTTTGTTTAACAATAGTAGTAAACAGTTATAGTTCAAAATGAAATTAAGTATTTAGTTAAATGGTACAACACATATCATTAACATAATAACATTATTTTAGGTATTGAAAAGGCACAAAGACATATATATCCTTTGCCTCCTGTGTTAGCTCCCAAAAGCATCTAAGACATTTTGCATTCCAGAACCTTTCCACTAAAGGTTTGCCGTCTATCTTGAGATGTGGGCAGCCCCATATATGTAGCAGAGATTTCTAACTTCCTTATGGTCTCACTGATCTTTCTGAATTACAAAGTGTTCTAGGTGTATGAAGGATGTGGTACCATGACTTCAACTGAAAAGGCAATATTTAGTATGTCACTCAATGGCCCATAGTATATGTGAATGTAATATATTATCATCAATTCTGGCCCACAATGGGACAGACATGGGGTCAAGGGAGAAAAAATACGCCAGTGGAAAGGTTTGAACATACAACTCCTCATCCAGAATTCTTAATACCATTTGTCTTATAGGACAAACCACTGCCTCTCTATAAACTCTTCTCTCATTATTTCAAATAAACTGTTGAGTCATTTTAGTCATATGAGGCTGTCTGAAAGGGATTAACATATGTCTGAAAACACTAAATAGTACAAAACCATAGAACCTTTTTACAGTGACTTTTCTTCCCGTCAGACTCAGTTTCAGCATTTTACATGCATGCATCCCAGATATCTTTAGATTGACTTTCAGCATTTGTGCTAGGTTGCTGTGTATTAATTAACCCAGGTATTTAGGCAAGATTTACTTCAGGTGATGGGCAGTGCCACATGTGACTTTTGCAAGGTAATATTCATAGTTCATAGGTTCATAGGTTAGTACTAGGCTAACTGCCCTTGCGAGCCATTTTATGCCTAGCCAATTATCCCTTGTGAGACTCAAACCCTGCACCTTGTGTTTGTAAGGCAAACACCTTAACCATTAGGCCACCCTCCCAACCCCCTCATTAGTTGGAAGCATCACTGCTTTATTCCCTTTCATTTTGAACCCTAATATCCCTGCAAACTACAAGAGTATCTCTTTAATGTCACTGGTTTTCCTATATGGATTTTGGGTAAGTGTTATGTAGTAACCTACAAGCAAAAGAACCTTAGTTTGTATACCATATACTTCTCAGCTGAAAATCCTGTTGTATTCCTGAAATACTCTGCTCAAAGACTCATTTGCCAACAAGAACAGGGCAGGTAAAAGGAACTATCCATGGCATTGCCTTTAGCAACATTAAATCATTCAGATAACTTGTGCAAACTTCTTCTTTGTCCACATAGTACATAATAGGTTTCACAAGTCTTAAGAAGGCTTCTAGAATGCCAAATGAACCCACAACCCACCACAGGTAAGGCCAATCAATGAAATCAGACACCTTCTCAAAGTCCTCTATTGTTGCATTTCTAAGTCTCCCATGGTTCCTAGCCCAGCATACACATGTACACTATGTGCAGATGATCTCTGCCAGACATCCTAGTATCAAAATCCCAGTTGCTTAACTGAAATTATCATAAGGAGGATTCCTTTCAGACTTTTTAATAATACACAGGTGAATAGTTTGAGATTAATGCTTAAAAAGAAAACACCTGGTTTTGGTAAAATCACTATAGGGATAATAGCTCAGGACTGATACCCCATTAGCTTTTGTTACAGCTCTTCTTTTGGGCCATCTGTTCCTGCTGCGGTCCCCTTAAGTGTGTTCTTGATTGCCATAAACATTTCAATTAACATATAATTCTCTAACAGTGAAGCCGAAACAGGGGATAACTTTGGCAAGCCTCTTTGATTGATAAACTGATCAGTCTTACTTTCTTACCTTATTTTTGCATGCCCCACAGCCATAGATGGTTTTTCATAAAAACTCCTTAAATAAATTATTAATTTTCTTATTGTCTTTTTGGTGATCATGGACAATGTCTTATTGTCTTTTTACATGTATTATTGTTTTATATTTGGCTTGTATTAAGTATATGCAGCCTTGTTAATGGGGGAAATTATGTCAGTTATTTGTGATTGGGTAAGCAATGTATTTAAACAGGTGCTAATTGCAGTATTTTTGTATTCTGAGGAAGTCATCTACCAGACGAAAGCGCTTAATACTGCTGTGTTTGCTTGCACTGCTTTATCTTGGATGAACATTGTCTGTATTTTTTCTGGATTTGGAGTTTTCTGCTTATAAAGGATTTACCATCTACCAAGCATCGCTTTTGTCTTGCAACAGCTGCCTTTTATTTTTCATTGTTTGTAAGACTCTACCTGTTTTCCTTGTTTGTTGTCATGGATGGAGGTGAGCAGATGCGTGACACTGGCGATGCAGAACTGCAGACTTTACTTAGATCTGTATCCACTCTAACTGCAACAGTTTCAGATTTATCTAAAAAAGTGGACAAATTAATGTCTAACCCTCTTTATTTAGGGTCGAATGACATTACTAATTCACAGGGCTCTGAGACTAGTGATTTGCTTATTACACCAGCCCAAAGAATGGGCTTTCACAGCAACCAGGAAGCTGACTTAGTTCATGGTAACACCAATGGTTTTAGCTGTAACACACAGGCTCAGAACGTTTCTGTCGATAGGCAGGAAGTGACTTTTAATGTATTGGTTGAGCAATGGCTTAAAACCGAAACTGGTTTTAATCGAGTTTCTAACTCTAGTAATAATCATGTTAACCCAGGTACATTGGATCAACAAATTTCCAGTTTTAGAGGGCTACTTCTGAAATATAAAAAATTGCAACTGGAAAATGAATATTTAACTGAGTGTACTAAAAGAGAGCAGGTGCCTAAGGGGCTCCGTTCATGGAAATTTCCCACTGGACTGGAAAAGGACTCACACCTTCATAAAGAACTCCTACAATTTTTTAACAGGCAAGGGTGTGAATTGCTTCAAATTTTGATATCTGATAACAACCGTAAAATGTCATTGTTATTAATCATGTTGACACTGAACTAACTGAATTAAAGACTAGGAAGGAAAGGAAATTATTAAGGGATAAGGTGGATTATGAGAATGGTAGAGCATATCCAGATCCACCGAGGGGACAACAAAGTATTTCTGTTAATAACATCTCTTGTACTGAGGATAATGAAATTGAAGAGCATGCACAAAGCAATAGTGGAAATGTTTCCCCTTTAGAGCAACCTCCTTTACGGAGGTCGGAGAGGTTACAGAACCAGAGACAGGGGAGACAGGATTACTACAGGAATGGCAACAACCCTGGGATGGGTTCCTGGAGGGGGAGATGGGGTTCATACAGGAGATAAACCCTGACAACAATTTTGACAACGATAATAATAGTGGCCTGGTACTTAATGTTATTAGCAACAATAACTGTGATTTTAACATTTATAACTACAGCCAGGTCAGAGTTGACACCAGGTGGGCCGAGTTATTATCAAAGAGCTTTAATTTTGTTCCTATTAAGGAAGGGACGCTTACT
The DNA here is from genome assembly GCF_019279795.1 of Protopterus annectens. NCBI lineage: Eukaryota > Metazoa > Chordata > Ceratodontiformes > Protopteridae > Protopterus > Protopterus annectens. Next base: position 386,426,234 of record NC_056742.1, read on the forward strand.
GACTCTATTTTACAACTTAAATTATTTACAAGAAAACTTAATTTGGCCTTACATTTTCACGATAACAATACTAGTACTGGCCATTTGGATACACAAAGGCCTAGTAATTTTTTACCCCCATCACACCCCCTAGTACAGCTGTTTGAGAATCTATGTAAAGCTGATATTAGGAACTTATTAGTGAACAAGTATAAAAAACCTGGTCAAGCTAACTTGGACTGTGATGAGAGAAAACTTCTAAGTGAAATTTTAGAGCATCGTGACATAAGAATAATGAAACCTGATAAAGGTGGGGGCATGGTAATTATGAATGTGGTTGATTATAATAGCAAGATGATGGAACTTTTGTATAGTGATGTCTATCTTGAGGTGTCAAGAAATGAGATTAATATAGCATATCGTAATATTGACCTGGAATTGGAACAGCTATTATTAAATGGGCAAATTACCTTAGAAACCTATAATTATATGCTTATAAGCCATCCAAAAATACCCACAATTTTTGGCATACCAGAAATTCACAAATCCTTAGAAAACCCACCCTTAAGACCAATTGTGGACGCAAAAGCCTCAAAAACTTATAGTATTGCTAAGTTCATTGACAATATGACGAAAAACATTCTAGATTCATGTAGTCTTGTGATTAGGGACTCATGGGACTTTCTTACTAAAGTTAAACAGGACATGTTTTTTGATAGTAACATATTAGTCACTATTGATGTTTGTGATCTCTTTTCAGTTATTCCACATTAAATTGGCCTTGAATGGTATTACGACTATTTATGCGCCAATTCAACACTTAATCATAACACCATTCTGACTTAACGAACATGTATGGAAATAATATTAGAGAATAATTTTGTGACCTTTGAAGGGCATCTTTTTAAGCAAAAACAGGGTGTTGCAATGGGTGCATGCTGTGCTCCAGTGTTTGCCAACATTGTCTTGGCACAATGGGAGGACCTGTTTGTTACCAACTCGGAATTTAGGACTTCATGGATATTGTATGGGCGATACCTAGATGATATAGTCCTGTTCTGGAAAGATAGTGAGGACGACCTGAAGAGGTTCTTCACCTGTATTAATGGAACTACAAGCTTTCTTAAGTTTACTATGAATAGCAATGTAGAACTGATTAATTACTTAGATGTTACCATCAAGAAAGACTTTGAACACAATTGTTTTGTTTCACAACTATATAGGAAACCTACCTATTCAAATTCACTATTGCATTATACAAGCGCACACCCATTGCACCAGAAAAAAGCCCTAGTTAAGGGCCAATATGTAAGACTGGCCAGAATGGTGTCTGATTTTGCGGATTTTCTTAGTAAATGTGAAATATTAAAAAACATGTTTTGTAAGAGGGGGTACCCTGAAACCTTTGTCATAGATATTTTTAATGAAGTTAAGACTAAAAGAATGAATGGTCATTTTCTTGCACTACTAGGGCAGGTGTCCACCAAAAGTCATAATGACTGTAAACCTTTAAATTTTGGACGGTGCTTACTCTTACTTACACATCCAATTTTATGACACTAAAACATTATTTCCAAATATTGGAAAATATTTGATGTTGACCCTGAATTATCAGGAAATTTGGTATTGAACCGCAAGTGGTTTACAAAGAGACACTTCCCTTAAAGGACTGTTTGAAAAGCAAAAAATTTGACACCCACAATGGTGGTACTTTTAAGTGTGGGAGGTGTGCCCAATGCCCTTATGTTATGGACAGAGAAAAAAATCAAGCTAAAAAATTTTGGATATATTTCCAGTTCAAAAAGGATGTACTGTTACACTAAAGGGGTTGTGTATTTGGCCTTGTGTAGATTCTGTGCAAGTTTCTATGTAGGTAAAACTAAGAATGCCCTAAGGTTAAGGATTTATCAACATTTATATGATATCAGAAACAAAAATGAAAAGAATACACTATATAAACATTTGGTTAGTGAACCTACCCATTCCTTCCTGTTCTTTATATTGGAACAGGTAGATCTGGGACCTCGTGGGGGGCCCTTGAATGAGTATTTGGAGTTTGTAGAACTCAAATGGCAAATTAGGCTTGATGCTTATCATGCTCCTGGGTTAAATGATAGAATTTATTTATCTTCTCTGTTGAAATTAAAATCTATGTTTTTTATTTAGTTATATATGTTGTTTAGGGATGTTTTAAACTTTTCACATGTATTATTGTTTTATATTTGGCTTGTATTAAGTATATGCAGCCTTGTTAATGGGGGAAATGATGTCAGTTATTTGTGATTGGGTAAGCAATGTATTTAAACAGGTGCTAATTGCAGTATTTTTGTATTCTGAGGAAGTCATCTACCAGACGAAAGCGCTTAATACTGCTGTGTTTGCTTGCACTGCTTTATCTTGGATGAACATTGTCTGTATTTTTTCTGGATTTGGAGTTTTCTGCTTATAAAGGATTTACCATCTACCAAGCGTCGCTTTTGTCTTGCAACAGCTGCCTTTTATTTTTCATTGTTTGTAAGACTCTACCTGTTTTCCTAATTTTCTTATTGTCTATTAAGGCTCTCAGTCTCACTCTTTCCACCTCTTTCTTCCTCTTCAGACTGAATGGCCATTATCAAAGTTTTCCTTCTGTTCTCCCTAACATTTGAAAGCTGACATATCCATGCTTATTTCCCATAATGCATTTTGTTGTTGCTGCCATGTCTAAATACTGCTGATCTTTTCTACTTTGCCATTTCTTTTGTACTTTGCTTTGCCTGACAGTTAGTGAAGAAGATTAAGGCCCTGAGCTGTTGGTACAGGGTTTGAGTCCTTTCTCCTTCATTTGTTACGCTATCAGTCTGATTAAGTCACTTTACTAATCAGTGCTCCCAGGACACAGTTGAAAAGGGGCACTTGTGTCCAGTGGCATTACCTGGTTAACAAATGTGCAAATAAATGCCCCATTCACTGTACATCCATTCATAATTCCGGATGTATGCATCCCTAAACCTTTTCTTTTTCCACTCTTTCCATGTAGTCTGAACTTTCAGCTTAAAACAAGTTACCCATCTGTTAAACATAGCAGATTTTGTTCATTTACACAGTTATTGCATTTCAGTCTTCAGGGATTCCTGCCATACCACTGTGGTCATACACCCCACCGAGAAACTCTATATAAATCTTCTAACCCCTTCTTCAATTTTATTTTATTTTATTTATTTAACATTTGTTTACCGGGAAAGTCCGACTGGACAGAGATCCTTTTTCAGCAGAGGCCCAGGGAGAAAAGCTCCATGAGTAACAGTAAATTTTCATGCACAAATTACAATAATCAGAAAAGTATAAATCAAACAAAATGTAGTATACATAAGAACATACAAATGTGTTACGTCTTGACATCAAAACCTAGGCTTTGAACATAGCTAGTATTATTTGTAGGTATGACTTATGTCAAGATATAAGGTTACGACAGGTCAGTAGGAACAAAGGATTAAACACCGGGGGATAAGTTGGATATGTTTTGGGTATACTGTGATGTATCAGAGCACTCATGAGGGGTTAGTACAGGAAACATAGCCGCTTATTTTTTAGATAAGCTTTAAGTGATGGCTTAACGTGGTTAGTGGATGAGGTTGAGAGAATTGAGTTAGGAAGGGAGTTCCATATACGAGATATCAAACAAAGCTCCTCATTAGCACTCTTCAAGAAAAATCTTGATGACTGGATGAGAAATAGGAAATTCACCCCGGGGATCATCTCTGTGGCTCTGCTCAACAGGGTCACAGGAAAATAATTTTATTGGGTGGCGAAAGCCAGGGTACCTTTTTGGCTAGGCTTATATAGACCCTAGGGCCAATAGCCTAGTACCTACCTATGAACCTATATAGATATATATATATATATATATATATATATATATATATATATATATATATATATATATAGTTGGAAAATAAAGATTCTCCTGCAGTATTGTTGGCCTTGGAGATGATGAGTAGGTTCTTGTTGTTAGAGCGGAGTGGTCTGCTGGAACTGTAAGGAAGGATGAGATTTTGTAGTGCAGGGATTCTGGTTGGTTGTGTTACAATTTTGTGAGTTAGAGAGAGTTGGTTGTAAAGAATAATGTTAGAAATCTCAAGCCAGTCTAGTATCCTTAAAGCTGTACAATGACGTGTTCTGTATTGGCAGTCAGATGCAAATGTAGCAATGTTATTATAACATGTTTCTTTCTAGCGTAGATAAGTCAGTTTTCCTTAGATCAGTTAAAATTGGAAAGTCATATAGCAGAGTGGAGAGCAGATGGGTTTGTGCTAATGTAATTTTAGCCATTGTGGTCAGGAACTTTTTGTACCTATATAGACTTCCAAGTTTCTTATGGACTTTTTTATAGTTTTGGAGACATGCAAGTCACATTTTAGGTTATTGTCTATTTCCACTCCAAGAAGCTTTGTATGGGTTGTCGGGGAGATCACAGTATTGTCTTTGGCTATTATGTTAAATGTTGGGCACAAGATAGATGTCTTGTTAAGTTGGAAGAGTAATAATTTAGTTTTGTTTGGGTTCAGGATTAGATGGGTATTGGTTAACTATGTTTCAACAGAAGTGAAATATTCCTGCGTTTGAGAATGGAGTCGATAGAGAAGTGGCAGCATAGATAAGTGTTGAATTATCTGCAGACTGTATTATAGAACCATGTGGAGTAGCTGTGTGTAGATTATTAGTAAAGTGGGAGAAAAGGAGAGGGTCTAAGATAGATCCTTGGGGGACACCAATGGATAAAGGAAGGCATGGAGATAAGTCACCCTGCCATAGAACAGATTGTTGACGGCCAGATAAATAGTTATGAAACCATGCTGTGGCAAATGGTGAGAAGGATAGTCAGTTAGTACTTCTATTAGTTTCTTCTAGGAAATCTTGTTCTTTTAGTATTAGTAGATCTAATCTTCATGATCTTGCATTTTAACTGCATTTATTACAGCTCATCCCATTGCAACTACTGCATGGCTTGTTAGATGGACAGACTACGCATGTTCACAGTTTCTCTCAGACCTTGTGTTCCTCATGCAGAAAAAAAACAGCATTCTAGCCTGCTTGCCATTCTGCTTACTGGTGAGAAAAATGTAAACCCCTCCTTGTCTGGGCTCATCATTTTCAAAGCATCATCCATAGCCAGTTCTTGCAGTGCCTGAGCTACCACTGTTTGCAAATTAATCTGCTGCTCTCAAGATGGATGTGATTTTTGACCCGCTGAGTTAACTGAAACACTGACATCACCAACCACCATATTTGAAATATTCTGCCTAATATATAAATTTCCAGTGCCCAGAGAAGCCCAATAAAGAACAGTGGGTCATCTTTTCTTGGGGCATAAAGATTACCCACTGTTAATTACCCATTCTGTGTATTAAAACAAACAGGGATACATTCTTTACAAGTGGCCTAGGCATTCAAAGAGCCCTCTGTATAATTGCAAGCTGGTTAAAGGATGCATCAAGGACTCTAGGGAGCTGAACTTCAAACAAGATGCAAATATTTTCACCTTCAAGTCCTTCCTTTACCCCACAAGATTTAGGCTGTCTGCACTGTATGTTCTTGATGTCCTCCAATTTTTGTGCTACTGCCCCTTGTCTCTGTTGTGCCCTCTCTGTCTCATTCTGCACTCCTGCATGCAGAGTGAATATTTAGTACTGACTCCATAAAGACAATTTTAATGGTGCATACCTCAATGCCTTGTTGATTGGCTGCTATCTCTTGATTACTGTAACATTGTCTTACCATATCCTAGCTGCTATTTAAATGAAATAATCTATCTTACAGCCTAGGTCTGCTAACTGCAACTGTTTTCAGGTATGCTTCTGGTTCCACAGCTTTGCTGATATTACTTTGATTGATTTTTGTCTATCGTTGCTGATATTACTTTGATTGATTTTTGCCTATCGTTGCTGATATTACTTTGATTGATTTTTGCCTATCGTTGCTGATATCACTTTGATTGATTTTTGCCTATCGTTGCTGATATTACTTTGATTGATTTTTGCCTATCGTTGCTGATATTACTTTGATTGATTTTTGCTTATCGTTGCTGATATTACTTTGATTGATTTTTGCCTATCGTTGCTGATATTACTTTGATTGATTTTTGCCTATCGTTGCTGATATTACTTTGATTGATTTTTGCTTATCGTTGCTGATATTACTTTGATTGATTTTTGCCTATCGTTGCTGATATTAATTTGATTGATTTTTGCCTATCGTTGCTGATATTACTTTGATTGATTTTTGCCTATCATTGCTGATATTACTTTGATTGATTTTTGCCTATCGTTGCTGATATTACTTTGATTGATTTTTCCTATTGTTTTCCTTCACATATAAAAAATTTACAAATTAAGGTAACTATAGTAATGCTTATCAAGGGATATTAATATTAATTTTACATAACTCACTTGCCAGACCATTTAATCTAAGGTAATTATAACATTATGGTTGTAAATAACAGAAACAAACATTTGTATAATTGTCTGATGAAGTACCAGGTGTGGACAAAAGTTCATTGTTTTTAATAAAGAAGTTGAAATTTTATAAGTGCTTTGCTATTTATTTATTTTATATGATTATTTATACCATTGTACCTTTATGAGTTGCAGTTTTATAATAAATTATCACAAGGCTTGCAAAATATTTAAGGCTACACAATAGTAACTACAAATGCTAGAATAATGTTGGAGTGCATTGCAAAGCTACTGTCCTTTAGAAGGCAATGAGAATCTGACATGGGCATACAGTGTTTAGTTCTGGGACAATATGTAACATATATTAGAGGTCATCATAGTTCAGCACCCTTCAGGAAGGATGACAATCAATAGTGCAAGTCCCAACAATTGAAAATTCAAACAGTAATCCCAGAAGAAAAAAATGAGCTATGAAACTCACTGTTGAGTCTTTAAAATGTTTTTTTGTGTGGCATGCCATGCTTCAACTACACACACACACACACACACACACACACACACACACACATATAAATATATATATATATATATATATATATATATATATATATATATATATATATAGGTCCCATACAGAACGCCGACAGCTCACAACGCCGACACCCATATGGCTGACGCCATATGGTCGACGTTCAGAATATCAACAATGGGGAAATGCTATCTCCCAATAGTCCAGAATGGAAAAGAATTCCATTCTTGCACTGTAGTGCGATCTCGGAGTTGGTATATTAAAGGTACAGGGAGCGAAGCCCCCCCCCCATGGGGGGTGCAGGGTGGCAGAGCCCCCCTGCTAGCACAAAAAAGGAAATTTTATTTTCCTTTTTTGTGAAGTTTTGGCACTGTCGATATTGTGAGTGTTGACCATATCGCGTCAGCCATATGGGTGACTGTGTTTTGGGCTGTCGGTGTTCTGTAGGTGATATATATATTCTGTAGGTGATATATATATATATACATATATATGTATATATATATATATATATATATATATATATATATATATATATATACATATATATGTATATATATACAAATGTCAACATTAATGTACCTTGAAGAAGGGGAAAATGTTCTGAGATACTAGAATCTCAGACAGTATCTAATCCCCAAATTTGCGCTTGCAGTTCCATAATACCATTGATTACAATTACAGTCCACAGAATTTAAACAGGCATCATAAATACATTGAAACATGTAATATTAATAGTATGCTGATTCTAAAAGAAAATAATTTAATTTTCTGGAACCAATTTTTGAATGGAACTAAGATCTAATGCACATGAATTTTAATGGGGAAAATATAACATTGATTTACATAATTGGCTTTAAATACAAATTCTTACACAACTTATCATTTCTAAAATTAAGACTTACAAGGACTTCTACAAGAAAACATTACCTAATCTGACTGAAATTTTCATAAATATTAATTCTAATATTGATGCTACCAGAGCACATTTATCCAAAATATCTAAAAAGTATTAAAAGTAATAATAATATTAATACACATTACTGGGATTTTTCAACACAAATAAATAATATGGTATTCTTAGAAGATGATAACAGATTAATTTTGATGTTAATTGGAAAAACAACCTTTTCCTTATATTGCAAATTTTTACACAGAAAAATTTACACAGAGCATTTATAATACCTCATAAAATGAGCTTATGTACAGGAAAACAAATAATAGTAATTGGAGATGCTATTCCTCTAAGAAAGCAGATTCATTCCATATGTTTGTAGACTGTCCTGTAATTGTTCCTTTTTGGAAAGAAATGAATGACTTTATGCAAGCATTGTGGTTTGATCATTTTCTTTATCAAATTTATTAATTGTATTCAATGCTCTAGTTCCTGAGTCCATACCAAGATTCTAGATCCCTCTGATGTGGTCTGTTTTAGCAAGAGCCAGGAAAGTTATAATAAAAAACTGGAAGAAAAAGACCTCAACCTCATTTTCAGACTCTACAAAATAGCAAGAATGGTTTCTAAAATAGAAATTTCTGCAATCAAGATGAGAACCACCAATGTTACTTCTTCTTCTTTTAGCTCTTGGATAAAATTAAGCAATCTATTACATAAATACTAATCTATCAAAACAAGATATGTTAGAATTTCTGTAACTTATTATGGAGTTTGTAAATATGTTGATGCCAATTGTTTATTGTATTTAGTTTCACTTAATTTTAAATTAATTAAATTGTTTTAAAAACATTTTCAACAGACACCCATGAGGGTTCTGTTAGGTACCCAAAGACAGCTACTGATCCAAGAAGTAAGAAGGGAATTGCCAGCCTCACAGAGAGAATGTGAAAATGTGAGAGAAGGAAAGACATGAGGATAGGACACCCTGCAAGAGTGAAACTTTAGAAGAAAAGCTCTGAGAGAAATGCAGGGAAAGAAGTGTAGAGTAAGGGGGGAAAATATATATATATATTTCTGCATAGGATAGAATGGAAGGATTAAGGAAAGTCACACCTTTGGAAATATAAGCTCCAGGGCAGTCAGTCTTAAAATACGGTTCCCCAGCCTTATTAACTGTTGCACATATTCTTAAAAGCCACATTCAGGCAATAAGCACATCTGTTTTTATACATTTACTTTTTACCTGGTATCTGCTCTAAATTAAATCTTGGCTACTCAAATTGGTATCATTTTAATCAGAGTTGTCCCATGGACTGTCTTTCTGTAGGTGAGACTGCAAGCATAATGATAAAATGATAGACATTCTATAGTGGGACTCAGAAGAAATATATTCAAATTAATACAGTAAGCATGTCTGCCTACACCCATGATAACATCAGAACACTCCAAGGGAAGCAGAGCAAAGACTTATAAGGAGGCATTTAAAGACATTAAGGTGCTACAGGTAGCAACAAATGCATAACACAGTAAGGAAAATTATCATGACATGAAAATTCAAGTCATGAAAAGACAGTGAACCACTACCGTAGACAATGAAACAACAGTTAAAAAGATGTTAATAACTCCTAAGTCTAAGGTAATCAGAAACCAACGGTTTCTGATGGGATAGTTAGAGTTCTGATGGAAGCTTGTCGTCAGTAGAAAACATGCTTTTGTTACAGAAGGAGAAGCCCTGTTGAAATCATTCAAGATAAGGAGCTTAACACCTTACATCACATATGTTGCAGGAAAATTGACTGTGTGCCATAGCAACAACGTTATAGGAGCCTGGAGGGAATTTTAGAAATACTTTTTCTTTCAATAAATCATATGGAAAATTACAATGAAAACAAAAAGAAACATTTTATGGGCATTATTACAGACTTTGAGCAAAATTATAGCACTCTAAATATGTTGTTTATGAAGTCAGTCAGCCACCTCTAGAGATGGAGGTCAGAAAACCCAAAATACAGTGACCACAGCATCCTGTGGTTCATACAGCCTATCTTATGATCAAGTACAGTAATGAGGACTGAGGTGTGGAATTTTAGATATGTTTGTGATGCCCCTGCACTGGCCCAGTAATCAAGGAGCCTCAATACTCACCACTAGCACCAGTGAGGGATGTGCACATTGGGAGGATGACAAGTACACACACAGTAAAGTACAATTCCCCTTAAGAGCACACAGAGATCACAGTCAGTCTGGGACTGGTTTCTCCCTCTTTCTCCAGATCCCCAATAAGACTCCCCACTGGCACAACTATAGGGTTAAATTCTCAGCCGAGTGGCCAAGCTAAGACCTCCAGCACCCTCTCTGTCCAACCAGTGCTTCATGTCCCTGCACAGGTAGCTGGCACACACACACACACACACACACACACACACACACACACACACACACACACACACACACACACACACACTTTGAGTTTTAATTGATATACAAACACAAACACACACTTGGGAAAGGCTAGCACAGGTTGCCTAGCTATGCCCCCTTCTGTCCAGACTATAAGGTAGTACCAGCTTCCACCAGCCACCCTTACTTATCAGCTACTATATAAGGCCCTTACCAAAGAGCGTCCAATCCTACTGTGTGATGTTACTATTATCCAAATGGTAAGTGTGACCAAGGCCAAGGCTATTTAGGAGTGGCCTATACAGTGTCACCAAATACATATGCACGTACTCTAAGAGCTTAAATATCTCTAAACAAAGCAGCACAAATTAAAATGTTTAAATATATTTAATAATAAATAATAAAAGAACAAGACAATACTTAATAACTCAACACAGTGACTACAGACTTCAGAATCACAGGAAATATTTCAAAACAAGATTGCAGGACAGTCTCAAATAAATACAGAAAACATCGAAACTAATCCTACTATATTCCTATCTATCTCTAAGAGATACTATTTCCTAAGTCTTACTTACAGAGCAAGGCAGAAGTGCTGAAGATGGATGTTTTCAGGTCCAAAGACAAATACAAAATGTACAGATTCACTGTCTGAGATAGTGCTTAAATTAATAATACACATTACTGCTGGGTCAGCTGGATGATATCACTTTTTGTCACCTGTTCCCAGTTCCCATGCTAAACAGTTACTTAGTAATTAGCACCTCTGTGTCAAAAATACTTCTCTCTCAGATGTGCAGCTGCTAGGAAGTCACAGAGCAATAAAAATACTTTACATTTTAAACCTAGTAATTATTTCTGGTTCAAGACAATAGGAAAACCTCTAGCTGTAGACATTGTGTCTGCTTGCTGCACTGAAACATAGTCATAAAACTCTTTGCTTTTCAACTTATTTTCTTGAGGGTTTGCATGTTAACTCTCTATGTTCCAGCTTCTACCATTAAAACATACATTTACATAGGCATATAGTTTATATACATTTCTATTCTTTTCTAGTAGGGTACACTGTGGTTACATTCTTGAAGCTCAGTATATAACATACAGTTAAACACACACTTCTGCACCAGTAGTTTAATATCCACATAACATATAGTTCTCTTCCATTTGTAAGACAAGCCTATGGATCATATTACTATTCACAAATGACATATGATTATCTACAAAATTCTAGATAGCTGTGCTGGCAGTGTCACATTTCTATATAAATCATATTAATATTTTCAAGTGACATATAAATATTTACAAAATTCCACCTAGCTGGACTGGCAGCATTTTGGTTTGTCACATTTCTCCCCCATGAGAACTCAAGCTAGTTTTTCAAGTGACCCTTGAGAAACATTGCTTGAGAGGGTTGATCCTATCTGGGAATATCTTACCCCATTCCCCTGTTTTGAGATTCCAGCTGCCTTGGCATTGCTGACCCCAGTACAATGCTGCACTGTCCTATCATATGCCTGCCACCCTAGGCTTCACCATAGTAATTTGGGATTTGGCTGGCTGGTTCCCTGTAGCCATAGATCCCCTTCATACTCTTCCCACCTCCTATTGCCAGTACGTAGCATAAGGGACTCCCTGTCATGGTAAGGTTTCATCATGTTAACATGGTACAGTTTGTGCCATGCCTCCTGCCTAGCATTTCTACCATGTAGATAACATCACTGACCTTCCTTACCACCTTGTAGGGTCCCTTCCAAGCTGCCTGTAGCTTGTTGTGTCTGACAGGAATGAGAATAGCCAATATCTGAAAGCCTATAGGTAACAGGTGAAGACCATCCTTGACAGAGCAGTGTGGCCTTTCAACCATGTCCTCCCAGGCGGATAAGTATTGGACCCCTTTATAATGATATCAGTAGCTAAGCCAATTGTTAAGTCAATCATTTTCTGTTGGTATTGTGGCATCCTCCTTGGAGATGGCAGGATGCTGTTCAGTGCTAGGCTCATACCTGCTGGCATTGTGGCATCATCCTTGGAGATGGTAGGATACTGCTCAGTGCTAGGCTCATACCTGCTGGTATTGTGGCATCATCCTTGGAGATGGTAGGATGCTGCTCAGTGCTAGGCTCATACCTGCTAGTATTGTGGCATCATAGGTTCATAGGTTGGTACTAGGCTATCGTCCCTAGGGCCTATACAAGCCTAGCCATAACAATTCCCTGGCTATTTCTTGCCACACTGTTTACTTCCCTGGACCCCTGTCTAGCAGGGTGACTGACTTGATCCCTGGGTGGAATTTCCTTTCTCCCATCCAATCATCAAGATTCCTTTTGAAGAGGGCCAAAGAGGTGCTCTGCTTGACATGTATGGGCAGTCTATTCCAGAGTCTGAGGAGGATCTGGGTCAGGAACCTATCCCTCCAGCATGTTTTGTTTATTGCAATAACAAGGTTTAGATCCCTTGAGCGTGTGCCTCTGAGGGATTGGGATTTCTTTAAGTGTAGCATGTCCAACAGCTCTGGGTTTGACATGGCCTTGTATGTTAAGCAGAGATCGCCTCAGATTAGACGATATGTGACAGAGTATAGCTGGAGTTTTTTAAGGCGGTCAACATAGGGCATCTGCTTTAGGCCTGTGATTCTTTTAGTGAGGTAATTCTGCGGCCGTTCCAGTTGCTGCAGATGTCTTGAGAGGTACATACCTAATGGGGCATTGTATTCTATAATGGGTCTAATGAGGGATGAGTACAGTAGGACAATGACCTCCTTTTTTCTGGATGAAAAGCCCTTAGTGATAAGGTGTGCCACATAGAAGGATTTCCTAACTGTTTTGGAAATGTGGTTATTGAAGGTGAGACCACTGTCCACCTGTGTCCCTAAGTCTCTTATCACACTTTCGGTGTTTAGTGTACTTCCACCTATGTGGTAATTTACGGGTACATGTTTTTTCCCAAAGGAGATAACTATACATTTCTTGGCATTGAGCTTGAGCCCATGGCTCTGGCACCAAGCATCTGTTTCTGTAAGGCCCTTTTGCAGAGTATCCACATCATTTGGGGATTCAAGAATGGCTCCCAGTTTGCAGTCATCTGCGAATGTTGTTAGCCAGAGTCCCTTAGTGTTGGCCTGTACTTCAGAGAAGTAGATGCTAAACAAGAGAGGTCCCAGGACTGAACCCTGAGGTACTCCACTTGTCACTTGTCTGGAGCTGGATTTGGAGTCAGCTACTTGTACAGTGTGGGTTCTGTCAGTAAGCCAGTTGGCAACCCATTGAGTGACATAGGGATTAATGCCCAGCTTAGTAAGTTTATCTATGACTCCAGAGTGTGGGATGGTGTCAAAGGCCTTGTTGAGGTCCAGATAGGCTGTGTGGACTGCCTTACCCTCGTCCACGGCTCTGGAGACTGATTCAAAAAAGTCAATCAGGTTCAGGAGACAAGATTGGCCTTTTATGAACCCAAACTGGGTGGGGTCCAGTGTTTTAAGGTTGCCAATGTCTTTGTTTATAAGTTCCATGATAATACGTTCCATGGCCTTGCAGATCAGGCTTGTCAGACTGATGGGGTGGTAGTTCCTTGGAGATGGTGGAATCCTGCTCAGTGCTAGGTTGCTGGTATTGTGGTATCATCCTTGGAGATGGTAGGATGCTGCTCAGTGCTAGGCTTGTACCTGCTGGTATTGTGGCATCATCCTTGGAGATGGTAGAATGTTGTTCAGTGCTATGCTTATACCTGCATGTAACATATTATGAGAGCTCAATCATATCTCTTTTTATATAGTCCAAGGAGGTATATCTCAGGTCATTCACGCCCATATGCACTATGACTAAGTCATACTGGTACTTGGTGGTAAATGACCTGAGGGCTTTCATGATCTGGAGGACCCTGACCTCTGAAGGCAACTAACTGTAACCTTCTCCTTATCCAGCCCAGTAAGGGGGACATCAGTGTGTCTCGCAATGGAGTCTCCTGTGACCAAAATATTGGGTTGTAGGGTGTTTTACCTTATTAGCTTGGTAGTTGAAATGCAATGAGATGTGTCTTTACGTGATGATGGGAGATGTTTGTGTGCATGCAGAGTTTCTGAGGACTGCTTCTGAGAGGCCATTGCGATTTGGGCAAGTTACATGCTTGAACCTCCACATATGTGGGTCTATGTGCCTGGTCCTTCATGGGTGTGATGTGTGGTGTGTGTGTGTGTGTGTGTGTGTGTGTGTGTGTGTGTGTGTGTGTGTGTGTGTGTGTGTGTGTGTGTGTGTGTGTGTGTGTCTGTGTGTGTGTGTGTGTGTGTGTAAGCCACTAGTAAACTGTTTCTTGTTTCTTTGTGTCTGTATGTCCGAGTCTAGCCACCAGTGTCAATGTGTAACTACATCTGTCACATATTGTATTTGTCTGTTCAAGAATTAAGTAGTTGTCAGAGTACATAAGGCAATTGCTACATTGCATCAGGATGCCCATGTCCACTGCACTAGATGCAGATATAGCAAGAAAGTGCCTATCCATGGTTGTCGTTCCTAATCTGTACTTTGCAAGGGATAGGAGTGGACAGTATTTGCAACCAGATGAGGGATGGTGCTTACTTGGTGTAATCTACAGCTAACCTATCCAGCAATGCTGCCCGGCATCCAAACAGATGTTCTTTGAGCATTGATTGTCTTGGATGCTGTAATAATGTAATGTAGACCTAAATAGTCCTAACTAAATGTGTAAATGCTGCTAACTACGCAAACTAGTTTTCCCATGAGTAGAGTGAGACTGAGGTAGTTTTTATACGGAAGTATCAGCTTCTGATGATTGCATATATACAAGGCACCACTAACTGCCACTACTTGCGGAACAGCTCAGCCAAGTGCGAGACTTATATATGAGAAAAATATACAAGATTTACGCTATCTATGCCCTAAAGCTAATCAGGTAAGCACACAATAATCTTTCCACCAGCATTTCCCAGCTCAGAGAGATGAAATCATCCCTTTTCTGTCATAAGAATGCAGACTTTGACTCTCTTACTTTAAAACTGACTGTTTTAGGCCCAGGTGTTAATGAACCACAGAATCCTGAAACTAACTAAAAAATCACCAGATATAGTGCATTTAAAGAGAACAGCAGCCCTTAACAGCAGTTAGAAAATGCAACTTTAACCTTTAAAGAAGTGCGCAAAAAAAAAAAAAACAAATAGCACAGAAATCTTTCACAGTGCAATGAAAACAAGAAATGCAAGTGTAAAGTGATACTTAATTTCACTTGTCTTCAGATGTTATCAAAATATCTCAAAGTCTCTGGCATCGTCACCAAACACTGAGTAACTTGACTCTCTTATGAATGCAAATTAGAATATTTCTTGAATAATTGATTTACCATGTTGTATTAAGTATATATTCAAAATTAAGAAAATTTTGTAAATGTATGAGGTTTATAACCCAGGTCTTTACTGAAAACCAACCACAAACCAGTTAATACCATGTCTTATTAGGTATATACTCAAAATTAAGAAAATTTTGTAAATTTATGAGCTTTATAACCCAAGTCTTTATTGAAATCCAACCACAGCCCAGTTAAGCAACCTTATCAACAAAGCATAAATAATTAAGCAAAATACTGTTATGGAATGGATAAAACTCTAAATTAGAAAGAGGTGGAAGCATTCAGAAGAAGAGACCCCGTTTTGGTTGAAAGTTGAAGTGCATGAGGCATTAAAAATCAAAAACAGGTAGTTATAATATAAACCCAGGGTAAAAAATATGTAGACGCCTGTCTAAAAAGAGGGGCTAATGGGAAAGCCTACTGAGTATTACAGAGAGAAATGGAGCCCTGAAAGTAATGCCAACAACCAAGGATCAGTCCCAGCGCTGTTAGGAAATGGCCTGAAAAATAGGGAAGGGAGTGACCACCTGACATTCATTCACTTACATTGTGGGGAGAAATGTTGAGGGCCACTACAGTGGGAGTGACTCATAATGGAAACCAGGGTATCCAACTCCTACAATTAAGGATATTATAGGATGACAGTAGCTGACACAGCCATTCACTTGGAAGCATTTGTGTACTGTATGCAAGAGGACCAACATATGATATATTTCATACTGCAGCCCAACTCATGAGGCCATGGAAATATTTGAAGCAAAGAAGAAACTTTCAGCCATATTTATCGGCCAAGTAGCAGCCCCATGGCACAGAGTGATAAAGCCCTTATTGTGCCGTTTGATTAGAGGGACTGGATGGATCAGCAGGGGAGGACGGCAGCGAGAGGCATTTCCTGGGGGGATGGAGGCACCCTAGGCTTGATGCAATAAGCAGCATTTGGATCAGGCAGTTTCTATGCTGAATAAGCAAAGAGCTGCATCGTTGCACATGGGCACCTCCAGATTGCAGTGCTGGAGTGGAGCTTGTGAGACTGCTGCGAGGGAACCAGGGTTAGGGCATAGTCCCTTGCTGTATGATACTGCTTTGGCATCCTCGGTTTCCTCATCAACCCCAGATAGTTGGATAAACCCAGTCGGCAAGGAAATGAGCTTGTGGTGGCTGTTGTTAGCTGTGGAGGAGAAAAAATATTTAATGGCCAACTGGTAACCAGCTGTCATCCCTAATTTCCTGTCAGTAGGTTATGGCTAATAACAGGTATTGCTTCCTGGAAGGAGAAGATTCCCTTGAGAATGAATGAGTAATATGGTGCTAAGCCAAGTAAGATGGGATGAAATATGGTACCAAGCTAGGTAGGATGGAAAAAAAACAAATGGGTCAAGACAGGACAGTTACATGGTCATACTAGTGGACTAAATAAACAAACTTTGTTTCCACTTGAGGTGTAGACAATTTCACTCAAGTTTCTATTGCTTACATCCTGTGCCTTTTGACAAAATCAGGTGATAAACTCAATATAAAAAAAGAAAAAAAAAAATCTCAGAGAATGTACATGGTGCTAAAATAAAAAAAAAAATACAATTAGAAAAATATTTTCGCCAGAATTCATCCCTGCAGTGACAGTATTCACTTCATTCTAACTCTTAAACTGGATTTTTTAAGTTTAAATAAATAAAAAAATATATATTTTTTAAACTTTTTAAATGCCCTACAATATGCTGGAAAGTTTATACACGTTGTCAGTAATGTTGGTCGTCAGTTTTTGAGCTCCCATGTGAGGCAGGCAGTTCTGTCCTGGCTGTTGAGTTATTAACAAAAATCTGATAATAAAACCATATGAAATATACAAACAACGCTCAATATCTCTTGCACTAAACAGCTATCAAGTATCAATGTGGTGTTCATTGTCTAAGCTTTGCAGTAGCTTAGGTGTAGCACGGGTTTGCAATTACTGAACTAAGTGTAAAACAGCTAGAGACATCACTAGGTTGATCTTAGACTAACATGCAGATTCACCAGTAGGGCTGATTCAGTTAACCATATGGGTAGTGAGGCATTTGAAAACAATACCAGTAGCACATGAACAATTAAAACTATGAGATGATAATGAGCTTCATACTGTAGCACTGGGTTTGATTCCCCCAGTCTCCATTTGTTTACCATGAGACTTTGAGCAAGTCCTTTTACCAGAGAGTGTGCTCATGGGTTGCCCTTACAAGAAGCACGAGTGTCTGCTCTGGTGATATATATATATATATATGTATATAGGGATACAGACCAAACTATGACCTAAGCAGTCTGCATTCATTTAGTGTCTCAGATTGTTAGTGGAGTGAGCAGGGGGATACAGAGTAATGAAAGAGCAGTTCCCACTTGCTCTCACAGAGGGGATGAGTAGGATTTCATGTGCTTGGAGGCAAACATGCAAAACACAATTTCTCAGTCAAAGGCTGGAAAAAACCTGCCTTTAGTGTTTTATGGCTTGTCCTGTTCTTGGAGAAGTGAGGGACAGAGCAATGCTAGCACCCATTGCATGTCCCACTTACAGATTGCAAAACCAAACATTTGTGGGCAGGTAGGGATTTAAATAGAAACTACCTAATAGTTGCTTTGATGATGATTCTCACAATCAGCCCCAGCCTCAAGGGTTTGGATGATAGCAGCCAAGGAACAAGTAAGAAACATTTCTGCCTAATGAGAATTTATGTTTAATAAATTAAATAAAAACATAAAAAAGACACAGAGAAGCTAACCAAGAAATTGCCAAAGAAAGTTTTCTTTTTTTTTTGAAATACGTGATTTATTGAATAAAGAAAAACAAAACAAGACAGAATCATACCATGACAAAAAAAAAAAAACTTTGTTGGGGTCTATATTACAATGTCGACAGACACAACACATAAATATCAACCTTTTCAAATGTTGACTGGCTACTTCAGCGAATTTTTTCCCAGGGGAAGAAATCGCTCAACTGTAGACAAACAAATCAAACTTTCAAACCCTATATAGTGGGGGTCAACTAAATATACCAACTCTGAGATTGCACTACAGTGGGGAAAAGGGATGATGGCCAAGCAATTTTTTCCCCTATGTTGATAAAGACGTGTTCGGCTAACTCGTCTTTCAACATCGTAATATAGACCCCTGTGTTGGACTACTATAGTGAATGAGCACTTAGTTGTGCTGCTGTAATCAGAGCTGTTGAATAAGAAAAGTAGGAACTAGAAGACTGTTTTTGGGGGTTGAAGGGTGGGGAGAAGGGACTAAGTGGAAGATGGTCTGTGCTTAGTAGGATAATGATTTAATACTAAGTGTGCAAAATGCACAACTGTGTGAAAATCCATGATTAGAGTTAGTTGTATTACATAAAGGGGTTCAGGTGGTATAGTTCCCAGACAGGGGTGTGGAAGAAAAACACTGTTTAAAGTTCTGTGTGAATTTAGCCATTTTTTTACATCAAAATGACGTTCTCTCTGAATTAATTTGCATTCACACCCTAAACCTATCTGCTTTTTCATCCTGAGAGGAAAAATTAGACAATATATGAACACTGGCCCTTGGTGATGGTCACTGTTGATGTGACACCCCACTCTCATGTACAAAATGTGAAAAAAAATGGTTGATGCAAATGCCATTGTGTTACAAAGCTGACCCTGAGTAGTGGAATATACATATGTATATACATATATATGTTTATATATATATATATATATATCTATATATATCTATCTGGGATCCGGACACATGCTCGAATAGCATATGTCCGAATCACAAAACATCGAACACACATACACGAAAGTGCTTAACATCGACAAGCGCTTCCGTGTATGTGTGCCTCTTTCGTAGATCGGACTACAGTGCGGGTAAGAGAAAATTCCCTTTTCCCCACTGTAGTGCGATCTAGGAGTGAGAATAATAAAGTGGGGGGTGTGGGGGGTGCAGGGGGGCAAAGCAGAAACATAGATTTTTTTTTTTAACTACACATACACGGAAGCACTTTTCAATGTTAAGCGCTTTCGTGTATGTGTGTTCGATGTTTTGTGATTCGGACATATGCTAGTCGAGCATGTGTCCTAGACCTATCTATCTATATGAAGCATCACTCATCTTCACATCACTACAACCAGCGTAAAGTAAACAAAAAAAAAAAAAAAAACCAATCAAAACCGAAAACCAAAAAAAATGCAACTGAACAACAGAAAAACTGAAAAGAAGGTAGGTGTAAATATACACTATACTACATATATGGAACTCTGACAGTATAGCTACATGTATGTATACCTACTAAAATGTATGTATATGTATCTCGATATTTTTTTTTTTTGAAGTCATCGATGCTATGACTCTATGATTTTTTTTTCATTTGGTTTCAGTTTAGTGATGTTGTAGTCTGTGATGATGTGGACTCGGCGTGATAGTGTTAATTCGATGGTTTCAAGTGAAACCATATATATATATATATATATATATATATATATATATATATATATATATATATAGAGAGAGAGAGAGAGAGAGATACAGATTCACTTCAGAACATCAAAACACTGAAATCCAAAACATTGAGACCAAAATCTTGAAAATTCAAAACACTGACAACTCAAAACATTGAATCCTGTAACACTGAAAAAACATAGGAGAGCAACATGTACTATATCTCAGCACAACTACGAACAGAAACAAATAAAAAACAAAGCATACTATACTTCTTCAACTATAAGCAGGTGGCTGTGCCCACCTGGAATCCCTATGTGGGGGGGCTGCACCCCCCACACCCACCGCTACTTAAACATATCAACTCTGAGATCGCACAACACTACACAAAGCTGTCTTATGTTGTAGTATAGCAACTAAGAAGGGAACATGACTGAGGTTACCTATGAAACTCTGGTAAGTATCGGAGAGATATATAGTTATGTGTAATGTTTTAACAGTGAAGTAATGTTTCTAAGAGAAAGTTATGGACAGCTTTTTAAAATTTAAACAGGCAGTCATGAAGTGTGGAATGGTATGTTTGCCATTTTGTTCTGTGTAGTGAGATCTCTGAATTAATATATTTAAGTAGGGCTTGGTCCCCTGCTTATATTTGAAGAAGTGTAATATGGTTTGCTTTTTATTTGTTTCTGTATGTAGTTGTGCTGGCATGCATTAAATGTTGGTTTCCTATTCTTTTCAGTGTTATGGGATTCAATGTTTTGAGTTTTCAGAGTTTTGAATTTTTAAGATTTTGGTGTCAATGTTTTGAATTTCAGTATTATGGGCTTTTGATGTTCTAAATGTTCTAAAGTGAATCCATTACACACACATATGTATAAATAAATAAATAAATATATATATATATATATATATATATATATATATATATACACAAACATATATATCTTTACCTAGCCTTCCTACCACTATCATGTAGGATGCCATTTCAAAATGTCCTTCCTCCCTCTGGACACTTCTGCTATCACTGTACCAAGGATTGAAAAGCACCCTTAACTATATGAGACAAACAGAGGAGAAGCATTCTTAAAGCAGACTGCTTTTATTTATTTATTTATTTCCTGTTTGATGACTGAGGAGGTCCACTGGTCTCAAAGAGCCCGTTTTCAGTGGAGGCTCGGGGAGAAAAGCTCCAATAATACATAGTACAAGCTCCATAATATGAAGTACAATACATAGTGGAAACAAAAACAAACTAAGCAATTTTTACATACAAAATAGCAAAAACTAAACAAAAGTTAAACAGTAGCCTGGAGAAGGATGTAAAGCACATTTACATGTTTAGTGGTTGAGAACAGTAGTACAAGGTTAAATTAATACAGAGGTTTAAATCATCTGAGAATGATATAGAAGTAACATTAGCATGAATGAGTTCTTTATGCATAAATATTAGCATGAGTTAAATTAATACAGAGGTTTAAATCCTCTGAGAGTGGTATAGAGATAGCATTAGCATGAAGGCAGTACATAGGGTTAATCAATAGTGTGTAAGGAAGAACAAACTTTGTGTGTTATAAAATATTTATGTATTAAGCAGGTTAGGTAGGTGGAGTGCAATGCATTTCCATTTTTGGGAGAGGTAAGAATGCAGCCAGGTTTTGAAGTGTTCAGAGTTCTCAGAAGTTCTTAGAGATGGAGGGAGGGAGAGAATTTTATTTTTTGGCGATGGAAAAGGATAGGAGAAGCTGACCAGCAGGATGGTTTGGTTTATAAACAGAGATTAGATGTTGATGGGAAGATCTTCGAGTTCTGTTTGGGGTGTATAATGTTAAGATGTTTGTTAGTGCTGGGTATATAGTTGGTTTGAAATTAAGCTTGTGAGTGGTGATAAGTTGGAGGTAGTCGAGGTAGTTTGGGAGTTCTAGTCATTGCAGCTGGCGGAGAGGTTTACAGTGGTGAGTGGAGTGTTTGGAAGTGGTGGCGAACTTGAGATTTTATTGTAACATGATTCTAGTTTAGAAGAGATGGAGGACGATAAGATGGTTAGTAGGGGAGCACCATACATTAGTGAAGGTAGTAAGAAGGTAGTGGCGAGGGTCTGTCTTGTTGAGGGTGAGAGGAAGTGAGAGTTTCTGTACAGCATGCCAAGCTTCTGATGGGTTTTCTTTATATTTAGCTGAATATGGGTATCGAATTTTGGACTAGGATCTGGTAGAATGCACCCAGAAAACCTGACTCACTGGCCCTCTACCAACAGTTTGTCTTCAGCATAATCTGACTTTAGCCCCTAAAACCTCCTATGCAGGCCTGAATTGTGTGGCAACTGCTTTTCCTGGTAGTGATTGAAACCCAAATAGCCCCTTTAAATCACAATAACTGGTTACCTTAGCATCCCTTCCATTTGGAGAAGAGATTAATGCACCCTTCCTAGCTGGATAGTTAGTACAACTCCAGTAGTCAACACAGCACAGGCTGGAGACCCCCCTTGCTTGTAAGACTCCAGCAATCACCACAGAAGAGGCTGGAGACCCCAACTAGCTAGTACAACTCCAGCATCACTACAGCGCAGGCTGGAGACCCCAGCTAGCTAGTACAACTCCAGCATCACTACAGTGCAGGCTGGAGACCCCATTAGTACAAATCCAGCACCACAACAGCACAGGCTGGAGATCCCATTAGTACAACTCCAGCATCACTACAGTGCAGGCTGGAGACCCCAACTAGCTAGTACAACTCCAGCATCACTATAGCACAGGCTGGAGACCCCAGCTAGCTAGTACAACTCCAGCATCACTACAGTGCAGGCTGGAGACCCCATTAGTACAAATCCAGCACCACACCAGCACAGGCTGGACACCCCATGCTCCCTGTGTTGGTGCTTCACGATCTGCTTATCCTTCTTCTATTCTGGTGGTGATTGGGGTCATCTTCCAAATCAGCAGTGGTGAGTGCCTTCCTTGTAGCTTGCCTATTCTGTCAGCCATTGGTTTCTATCCTCCAGTGGCATTTCTGCAAATGGACTTCCTGTCAACCTCTCAAAGGCTTCACTGTGCTTCCCCTTCCCTGTCCATTGAGTTGTTGTTCAGTTCAGCCTCCCAGCATTCTCAGGGTTCATAGGTTCATAGGTTCATACTAGACTATCTGCCCTAGGGCATTTATAGGCCTAGCCAGAGTGTGTTTGGCTTTCACCACCCATTTTAAATTAATTTTGCTATGCCCTTTTTCAAGGTTAGTATACTGTGCCTGTGTCTAACAGTGACACAGAAGTGATACCTGGGGTAAACCTACGATCCCCCATCCACTTATCAAGATTCCTCTTGAAGAGAGTCAATGAGGGACTCTGCCTAACCTGGACTGGGATTTTATTCCAGAGTGAAGGGAACCTCTGGGTTATGAATCTCCCTCCAGCATGTCCTATTTATTTCAGTGCTGAGGTTCAAGTCTCTCAAGCGCGTAGCTCGATGGGATTTGGATTTTCTGATGTGCAGCATGTCCATTAATTCCGGGTTGGACATGGCTTTATATGTCAGGCACAGATCGCCTCTGAGCAGGCAGTATGCCACTGAGTAGAGCTGAAGTTTCTTTAACCGGGCAGCATATGGCATCTGTTTGAGCCCTTTGATCCTCTTGGTGAGGTACTTTTGGGGTCTTTCCAGTTGCTGCAGGTGTCTGGTAAGGTACATCCCAAAAGGGGCATTGTACTCAATTATGGGCCTGATGAGGAATGAGTAAAGAGGCACAATGACCTCCCCTGATCTAGATTTGAATCCCTTCATGATTAGGTGGGCTATATAAAATGTTTTTCTAACCACTTTGGCCACGTGGTTGTCAAATGAGAGATTGCTATCAACTTGGGTCCCCAGGTCCCTAATTACTTCTTCTGTACTTAATGGATTACCACCTATGTGGTAATTTGTGGGCACTTTGTTTTTGCCAGAGGAGATGACTGTACACTTTTTGGCATTTAGCTTGAGGCCATGGCTCTGGCACCAGTTGTCTGTTTCTATGAGGCCCTTTTGGAGGATGATTGTGTCAGCTGGAGAGTCAATTATGGTGCCCAGCCTGCAGTCATCTGCGAACTTGGTCAGCCACAGTCCTTCCATGTTGGCCTGTACCTCCGAGAAATATATACCGAACAAGAGAGGTCCCAGGACTGAGCCTTGTGGGATGCCACTTGTAACTGGTTTGGAGTCTGACATGGCTCCAGCAATTCTAACCATGTGGGTTCTGTCCTTGAGCCAGTTTGCAACCCATCTAGTGACATAGGGGTTTATATTTAAGCTGGTGAGCTTATCTATAATGCCCGAGTGGGGTATTGTATCGAAGGCTTTTGTGAGGTCCAGGTAGGCTGTGTAGAC
>NC_056742.1:386455617-386562743 GCF_019279795.1 Protopterus annectens
TAAATATGATTCTTCTTGTCTCTCCTTATATGGCATCTGGTAAAGACCTTGCATCACTTTTGTTAGCCTTCACAACAGCCTTCACACTACGCTTTTGCTAATATGGGGGTCACACCACTCCAGATATAGGTCTAATCAACTATCTGTAAAGTGGGATAACAATGTTTTTTTTTTCTGCTGATGAGTCATCTTTTTTCTGTGGACTTCTGACTTACATGAATCCTCCTTATTACTGTCTTACAGAGACTTCCTGCCTTTAGGTCAACCTACATAATACTCTTTTCATAGTCTCTTTCAATTTTCCTTTAGTGAGTACTTACGCCACAATGTACTCATCACAATCATGCAACGTGCATATTTATTTGCAGGAAAGCAAGGTTTTATAGAATCTGTGGGAATGTCAAGGATATGACCATTAACCCCTTGTCAGTGCCCACCCTTACGCTGTAACCCCTTTCTCTAGAAAGGCTAAGTCAGTCAGGGCTTGGTGAATTTGTAACTATCCAATCATCTATGGCCTGTGAAGGATGACAGTTTATCAGAATGTTTAATCACTTTTAACATGCCTTCCTGCCTATTCATACTGCAGAGCTTTAGGACAGAATGGGATATTCATCATAAAGATGGCAGCACCCTAAAATGCCCATAGCATGTGTCCACATTACGGTTTCAGTTTCAGTGCATCCTGCAATGGACTGTGGACTCAGCCAGGACTTGTTCCTTCCTCATTCCCATTACTTCAGCTCTGACGCAACCCTGAATAAAATAAATCGGGAACTGAATATGAGTCAACCAATCAATGGAACAGAACACAAAATGTACTCTTTGCAGTATATCAACAGGTTTGTCATGACTCCCTTCTTCCATCCATCCACAACCCTTTGTCCCATTTTTGCACTGACCAAGTTCGCAGATGACTGCAAACTAGGCACCATAATCGACTCTCCAGCCGACACAAGCATCCTCCAAAAGGGCCTCATAGAAACAGAGAACTGGTGCCAGAGCCATGGCCTTAAGCTAAATGCCAAAAAGTGTATAGTCATCCCCTTTGGCAAAAACAAAGTGCCCACAAATTACCACATAGGTGGTAATCCATTAAGTACGGAAGAAGGAATTAGGGACCTGGGGATCCAAGTTGACAGCAATCTCTCATTTGACAACCACGTGGCCAAAGTGGTTAGAAAAACATTTTATATAGCCCACCTAATCATGAAGGGATTCACATCTAGATCAGGGGAGGTCATCATGCTGCTTTACTCATCCCTCATCAGGCCCATAATTGAGTACAATGCCTGGAGGAAACCCACACAAACACAAAGAGGACATGCAGACTCTGTACAGAAGGCACCCCAGCCAAGAATCAAACCAGGGAGCCTCTTGCTGTAAGGCAACAACACTAACTGCTGCACCACTGTGCCACCTTCTTCTTTTTGCAGTTAATTTGTCATTTTCACATACAGTTTTAGATAACAACCATGAATGCAGTAAATTACAATAACACAGCATGGGCTGAGGTTGGTAAAGGAACAAAAGGAACATTGTTTGCTTCTCACCTTTGAAAGGGAAATTGGCTAGGCTTAAAATGCTCCCCAACGGCAATAGTTTAGCAATTACTTGTGAACCTATTTGTCTAAGGGAATGATTGCAGGTCTACATAGATAAAATCACTGAATTCAATGAAGATTTTAAAATTCGGCAGTATGTTAATTTGGGATAAAATGGTCTCTAATATTCACAAGTGGGTCTATAACATAAAACTTCCAGTAACAGAATTCTTTGGCATAAAACAAACTTTATAACTGATACATTTAGACGCAATGAGAAAAAGTATTTTTCTTCTCCCAGAGCCTGGTAAGCTAGTACACCAGTTTATTAGACTGATGCTGAATTTAATTAATTTCTGTTCTCAGATTTAGAAATCAGAACTCATCATCTTCCATAAAGTTTTTTTACCAAAACTTTTCAGTTTAAAAATGTTGAGGTTTCATATAGTTTTCAGTTTATTTCGCATTCCTGCAGTTTCATGCCGCTCTTCAGTCAAGTGCAACCTTATTTTATATATATATATATATATATATATATATATATATATATATATATATATTATATATATATATTTTTTTTTTTGTGTTCTTCTGGGTGTTCTTTCTTTATGAGTTGTATTTAAATGTCCAGGAAATATGGAAGGATATATATATATGAAGCATGTAGTCAATGTTTAATTATTGAACATTGGCATTTTGTTTTGCCATACGTCATTAAAAGCAATGTTTACAGGGATATCAAAATGTACAAAACTAGCAAAATCAAATCTTTTTATCTGCACAATGCTGAAGCCCAAGGGCTTAGGCTGCTTATCATATCAGAACAAATCAAACAAAAGAATAATTGAAAACATTGCTTTTCTACAAAGTTACAGAGCTGTTTCAAGTAACTATCTGTTCACATTTATACAGACTAAGGACTGAAATACTTTATGCACAAAACGCACCAAAAACTATTTTACTGACAGCTTTTATTTAAATTCAAACAAGTGATTTTTCATAATGGAAAAAAATGGTTCCACTAAATGCTCCTTGACAAGATTTTGGGAAAAAAAAGCACCCATCTGTTAGTTAGAACAAATAGAGGTACCATTAAAAATGTAGCACTGCATACCTGAGCTAGGCTTGGATTTAGCATTTTTGTTCGCTTTTGTCAGTCCAACCCACCAATTCTGAGCTGTGCTTAGGTGAGGCTGAAGTATCGTCTGTGTATTCTCATCCTGGATATATGCCAGTTGGCCCCCATTCATTTCACAAAAACTTCTGGCACTTGCAAAGTCATTCAGTTCCCTGACAAATTCATAGCAGGAGTCTTCAAACTTCATCTGGCTTCCAGTACAAAACAGAACACAAGCCTGTGAAGTATGGCATGTGAGAAAAATAAAAAGTGGTATTATCTGTAGTTTTAGGCTCATTTTTTCTTGTGTTAGTGGATCTCTACATGTGAATCTTTTCTCCTTTTTGATTGTATTCAGACTTCTGTCATCAGTTGTTGGTAGCTACAAGATGATCAGGTAAGATGAGGAAGTTAAGCAAAAAACCTAAAGCAACTGCATCTTTATGGAAATCAGTTACTGAACAGCCACAAACAAATGAACACATTTCCATTCACGTTTTCATCATGAAAGGAATGATGTGTGTCATCTAAGGCACTAGTGGAGACAGCTGATTCATCCAACAAATGTGACAGGAAATTAACTCATATTAATTCAGCTGATTTTGTTTATTACTTCTGTTGTCCAGCTCAGGAGCTAGAACACATTTTCTGCCCTCAAAAAAACAATGTAGGCTAAATAAAATGAATGAAAGAAACAAATGACTCAAGTAAAGTCTCTAAAAGTCATAAAATCTCTGACTATCTTTAGTAAAACTGTTACATCACATGCCAAATTTGATTCCACATTTACCATAAACGCAAAGATGGCAAAAGAATTGCTTGAAATGTTTATACCTGTTAATAACACATCCCCTCTACAGTCTGTGACTCAGGCCTCTATTCCATAAGTGAATGAACATAAAATACTTTCACTGTTTTAAGGCAACGCTGAAATAGTTGTCATTATATCAACCAGTGTTATTTATTCAGTAAAACACTACTATGCTGAAGTTCAAATAACTTGCCCAGGATGCAATTTGTGCAGTAAATGTGGTCAGAATTTTAAAACTGCACTCCACATGTTTCACGTCTTTTTCTTTTTATTGCCTACATGAAGTTAGAATTGCTTAATGAATAATAATTTAAACCTACCACTGAAAGTATTATGACATACAATAATAAATCAAGGACAATAACAAAATACTAGAACGCAAACAGGAATACATTACAGCTAAGGAAAATGGAATAAACAGTACTCGATCTGAACTTCATACAGAAAATAATATATAGGTAAATAATGACTTAAAGGTACAGCATTTCATAATGTACTGCATTAACTTAGAAATCATGCCCTGGGCAGGACTGCATAATTATTTAGAGTAGCAACACTTGGAAACTTAGCTTTCTTAAAACCTCACCAATGGAAAAGACAAGAAAAGGTGATGCTTTTCCAGCTTACAATTTTATCTGCATTAGGAAGTTGCAGGAAAGAATGTGATGTTACTACACATCAGATCTGGGCTTAAAGTATATGATGACTTGTTATAAGACACAGTTCAAGGAAAGCATGTGGGACAGGAATCTGCTTTGACGGACAGAACTGTATACTAATAAAACAGGCTTTACCTCTACATGCTGGGAAACAGCAAATTAAGTTGTTGTTGTGTCTTTTGGCTTTTCCCGGTTAGGGGTCGCCACAGCGGAACTCCGGTCTGCTAATGATTGGTAGTTGATTTTTACATGCCGAGTTACCAGCCCTGATGCACAACCTTCAACGAAGGCATGCCCATTCACGTACGTCTCCACGCGGAAGACGCTCTAGCTGAGAATCGAACCGGACAGCGTCTTACTGTGAGGCAACAAATGCTACCGCACCACCACCACTGCGGGTAATAAGATTAAATGATTCAACAGGAAAAAAATTAAATCAGAAAAGGCTGGTAATGCTACAAATGGTTGGGGATTCCACTCTACCTACTCAAAATAATGAGAGTTGAAAAGGAGAAATAAAGCAAGAAGAAAAAATAAGCAACAAATGAACTGGGTAGAGGAGGCAAACAATATGATATAATGACAAGAAAATCCAATACAGCATATTCTGGCAAGTCCAGAAACTTGTCTGACTTTTATTATCTAATTTCAGCTCTAGAGTCACCAAAATAATCAGCCACTTTGGTTTAAAACAAATCCAGAGAAGCCATCAACTTTACTTCTCAAGGCAGTTTTTTCTAAAATGGAAGACAATGTTCACTGATATATTAACATTCTGTGTAGGGAGCTTCCTAAATGGCTGGTTTTGCCTGAGTTCAACTGCCTTAATATAATGGTACTTACAGCGACATGGTACATGGCAATGATACAAGAATGTTTAACATTACGTGGTTTTATGCCATACTGGAGAGCTATGAAGGTTTAAGTAAGGGAGCCTACCGCTTAACCTTCTAGAACAATAAAACCGGACAAAGCAATAAATAATGGGGGATAAAGGACCAAACATAGGGACATGTTTGTAATCTTAGAAAGTTGATAGAAAAACAAATTTTGCATTAGCATGAATTTTCAGAAGGGTATGGAGTCTGCCATGGTTCTCTTTACTTCAATCCACAATGATTTGCCAGAAAACCAAACATTTTATAAGTAACAAAAAAATATGAGGCAAAAATCTGGACAGTTCAGAGGTATGGGGGGGGGGACTCTCTCTACACAGGGGAAGGAATCACACCAAATGAAAGAATGGGAATACACAGAGGGAAAGATCGCACTGTATGCCACATAGGAGACCTAAAACAGCTATCTAATCCACACAGCGGACCATTTTCACAAATTAAGGAAAAGGCAGAGCAAAGATAGAAGGAGTGTATTTACAAGGGCTGGAAAACATAAGATAGAGCCTGAATATGTTAGCTGCAACAGCCAGATCACAGCTGTATAGGAAAAGACTTGTAAATGAGGCCCTGCATGGACCAGGCATCAAACAATTTAAACTGATACCCAACATCAGGATAACAATCTCTGATACAGGACTGACACACAGATTTAGGATCTCATATGTGGAAACTGGCAGTGACTCAGGAAGAAGTGGCCACCAAACTGTGGGGTTCACAACTAATATGTCTGTAGGGGCATGTTGCACCAAAGTAAGAATCTGAGATATTTGAGACAGCTGACTGCAGTAAGATGGGAGAATGTGAAAGGAAAACATGAGGAGGGTGGTCTAGAAACAGGAAACTGATGCAAGCTGGTAAAACAAAATGGCAGTAAAAGTCACAATGGTTCTCAAAAGAGATGGCATTATAGGTGTAAAAGAAAATAACAATATTCAGGAAATATAAAGTGAGTACAAATAAAGGAAATGAGTGAATACAATATTGAATGAAAAAGGGGGAAGGCAGCATGACATTTATGACATTAAGTTAACAAATGTAAAAAGGAATTGCCAACTGTGTCATGACAGATGACAAAAACATTTATTGGTACACTACTGATCAAAATAATATTACCAGAAAAATACCAACGTTAATACAATTTAGTAAAGGGTTCACAGGGTGAGTAGCACATGGTTGGAAGAGAGGAGGGACAATAAACATATGTTACTTTTTAGTATTCATGAAATAATGGAATAAGTTGACATGAAAGCCAATCATCAAACTAATAAGGTTGGGTTTGGAGGGATACAAGTACATCCATGTATGAATGAATGCTGAATAAACTCTTAAAAATAGATTTTCAAATTTATGACAAACCACAAGATTCACCCTGGAATTCTGTGTAGAATTAGTCACGTTTCAGAGCACTCTGATAGAGCTTAGAAAGACAGAATAAACTCAAGATTGAAGGAAAGCAAGGGATGCTACTTCTCAAAGTATGAACGCAGGAGGTAAAAATAAACTACAGTCCAGTTAGGTTACCCTCCTCTGCTGGAAAAATTAATAAAATCACTTATAAATAAATGTCAGTGGTATACATAATTGGGCAATGGGGCACAGGATGCAGGGACACCTGATTTAGACAGGAGGGTCAGCAAACATATTTAATAGCTCTGTTTAAAGAGGTCATCAAATTAAGACACGCAAATTTGATCTACCTAGACTGTTGAAAGACTTTTGTCACAGTTCCACAAAAAAGTATACTATGCAAAACAGTCATGTCTAGACTGACTCCCAAGGTGGTGTCTTGCATTAAAAACTGAGTGGGCAAAAGAATAAAGAAGTGAACAGGAAGTAGAATCCGTATATGTTTCATTCAACTAACCTATTCGAACACGCCAAGCAAATTGAAAGGGCTTCTGAAAAATGCACCCATCTAAGTTTCATACTTTGTGTACCCTCCAACTAATATAACTACACACCAACGTAACCAAACCAATGCACAGACTCAGGAAAGACGAAAATGAGCAGCGGAGCACAACCCAAGAACACTGGTTTAATGAGAACAATATTAGCCCAATGTCTCACCTTCTTCAGACAAAATTACAAGCCAACTAGCTAACACTTTATATCATCAGCAATCAATCAATTTTAATTAAATTAGTACTACTTATCTAATTAAGTTAAATAAATCTAAATCTCAATTCAACAATTTTAAAAAGATAACTTGTTATAAAATATAAAGCCTATAAGACTATATTAATGTTATTTTAAAAATATTTTAAAACTATTTTAAATTTGATGCACACACACACACACACACACACAATAAATATAAATAAATAGTTTTACCAAACAATAAATAAATCTAATTCAAGATTAGGAACGAAGAATACAAAATAATAGGAAAACATAGTTGTGATACTACTGGAGTGGTCTATTTAGCCTTATGTCAAAAATGCGCTGCATTTTACATAGGGAAAACAGAAAGAAAGCTTAAACAGCGCATTTATGAACATATTTATGCTATAGCTAGGCAAGACTTAAATAATGCCATATTCATACTTGTCCTGGACACTCCTTTAAGTTTACAGTTTTGGGTAGAATTCTGGTGGATAACAAAGGTGGCCCTTGGCAGATTCACTTAGAAATAAATGAATTGGTTTGGCAGTTACGTACATGTGCATATACTCATCCAGGCTTAAATGAATTTGTATCTATTGCTTGTGTTCTAAAATTATTATCTACCAAAAGGTAGAAGTTTAGTGTGCAGCATGTTGTTTTTTTTATATAAACTGATGCATATACCCATATATAAAAATATGGCAACAAGTTTTGCTTTTTGTTTTTAAATGAATTAGGTTCACTAACCAAAAGGATGAAGGTTGTTTGTTTTGGGACTATGTAATCATCTATTTTAGAGGTTTTTAAATTTAGTATGATGTTGTTATAAGGATATTAACATATAATGTTTTTAAACACATCTTTATTACTAATTAAAGTGTTTTTTATATAATTATATATTTATACTTTTATACACATACTGTCATATTTATATGTGTATATTAGTTTGTTTTTGGTGCAAGTACACACACACACACATATATATAGGTATATGTAAATGAATTGAATTTATAAATTTATTAGATTTATTTATTGTTTGGTAAAACTATTTATTTATATTTATTGTGTGTGTGCATCAAATTTAAAAT
Source organism: Protopterus annectens (assembly GCF_019279795.1). Lineage (NCBI taxonomy): Eukaryota > Metazoa > Chordata > Ceratodontiformes > Protopteridae > Protopterus > Protopterus annectens. Next base: position 386,463,836 of record NC_056742.1, read on the forward strand.
AGTTTTAAAATATTTTTAAAATAACATTAATATAGTCTTATAGGCTTTATATTTTATAACAAGTTATCTTTTTAAAATTGTTGCATTGAGATTTAGATTTATTTAACTTAATTAGATAAGTAGTACTAATTTAATTAAAATTGATTGATTGCTGATGATATAAAGTGTTAGCTAGTTGGCTTGTAATTTTGTCTGAAGAAGGTGAGACATTGGGTTTTGTGCTTACAATATTGTTCTCATTAAACCAGTGTTCTTGGGTTGTGCTCCGCTGCTCATTTTCGTCTTTCCTGAACTAATATAACTACCTTCAAAACCCTCAGGGAGAGGTTATAAATCATTTTTTGTGGAAGGCTGTTAGATCTGCCAGGTATATATGAACAAGCTTCAACAAAATAGTTTATAGCTTAAAAAATAAAATCTATAGTTAAGTTTGGATAGTACAAGGAAGACTAGCATACTCCAGAGTTATTGCTGGGATAAGTCTTTAATCCAGAGAATCTCGATTTCTGCTGGCGATGAGTTTGCATGCTTTACTAATGTCCACGTCGGTTTACGCTGAACAATCCATTTTCATCCTATCTCACAATGGCATGTTTCTTAGCTTGCCTGGATACTCCACGCTGTCAATGCATACAGCTATTCCCATGAGTTAAGTTCATGCTGTAAGAAGATCTGTTCGGATTAGTCCACTTACTTGGTTAATGACTAAATAAGTAAGTTCTGTATTACTGTTACTACAAAGAATCCAGAGGGAAAATGTGTCACTCCTGATAAACATAATCAGCCAGAAGCATGATATATACCATAGAAAAAAGCATTAATTCACGTTCCAATAGCAACGTTAGCCCATTACTGTTTACGGGTGAATCTGAGCCTATCTCAGCAAGCAACAACTTCAAGAAAGAAACACAGTCTTGGGAAAGATACAAGCTCACCACAAGATTCATGTTCAAACTGGCATGCAGACCACATGCACATTATTGGCAGTTTAGTGGACTGCTGGTTCATTTTACTGAGTGCCACTGAGGTGTGAGAAGAAAATGAATATCTTGGCATAAGGCAATGCAGGCAGAGTGTGGACAAATAGATTCTGTAGAAAAGGCATCCCAGCTGGGAACTAAACTGGAGAACCAGGTGCTGTGAGTCAGCAATGTTAACCTTTAACCACTGTGCCACCAGACGTAAAGCATCCATCCATCTACAACCTCTTTTCCCAGTTTTTGCACATAGGGTCTGGTTGTCACTTCAACACTGACAATCATAGGATCGTAGGATCATAGGAGGTTACTAGGCTAATGACCTTTGGGCCCTTACAAGCCTAGCAAAGTTTTACCCTTAATTCCACAATCAGCACCTATCACCCCTGTCCAAAATGGACATAGGTGGAACCCCTGGATTGAAATTACGGTTATCCATCCAACCATCCAGATTGTATTTGAAGATAACCAATGAGGTGTTTTGCTTGAGATTAAGTGGGAGTCTGTTCCAAAGGTATGGTAACCTCTGGGAGACAAATCTGTCCCTCCAGCAGATTCTATTAATGTCACATACCAGGTTAAGGCCCTTAGAGTGAGTAACCCGTGTGCTATTTGACTTATGAATATGCAGCATTTCCAATAAAGCAGGGTCAAAGATTGTCTTATATGCAAGGCAGAGATCACCTCTGAGCAGTTTGTATGAAACAGAATAAAGTGTTAGTAATTTCAGATGGCTCTCATAGGACAGATGCTGAAGACCTAGAATTTTCCTTGTGAGGAGCCTTTGCGGTCTCTCCAATTACTGCAGGTGCTTGGAAAGGTACATGCCAAAAGGGGCATTGTATGCAATTATTGGCCTGATGAGGGAAGAGTACAGGGAGGTTATAACTTATTTTTTTCTGGAAGCGATGCCCTTACTTGTGACATGAGCAATATAAAGTGCCCTTCTTACCACTGTGTAGACTTGGTGGTCAAAGGTAAGGTTGCTGTCAACCTGTGTACCCAGGTCTCTCACCACTGAGTGCATACTTAGTGTGTTGTTATTGATGTGGTAGTTAGTAGGAACATCACTCTTACCAAAAGGGATGATAGTACATTTTTTGCATTGTGTTTAAGGCCATGACTTTGGCACCAGTTATTTGTTTGTGTAAGACCCTCTTGTAGGATGTTGACATTGTTTGGAGATTCTATGACTGCTCCCAGTTTGCAGTCATCAACAAACTTTGTCAGCCACTGACCTTTAGTTTTAGCTTGCATTTTGGAGAAATAGATTGCAAACAGTAGAGGTCCCAGGACTGATCCCTGTGGAACACCACTTGTTACAGGTCTGCTGTTGGAGGTGGATTCCCCTATTTTGACTATATGGGATCTATCAGTGACCCATCTAATGATATACGGGTTGATACCTCGCTGGGTAAGTTTGTCAATTATGCCTGAGTGGGGGATAGTGTCAAAAGCCTTGCCTAAGTCTAGGTAGGCTGTGTGCACAGATTTCCCCTCATCAAGGGCCTTGGTGACTATCTCGAAGAAGTCCACCAGGTTTAACAGGCATGATCTCCTTCTGACAAATCCAAATTGTGTAGGGTCAAGTATTTGGAGGTTACCAATGTCTTTGTTGATAAGTTCCATGATGATTCTCTCCATGGCCTTACAGATAAAGCTAGTCAGGCTAATAGGTCTATAGTTTCTGGGGTCAGTGGCACCACCTTTGTGCAAGGGGATAATGGTGGCCTTTTTTCATTCAGCTGGGATGAAGCCAGTGCTTAGACTATGACTTGAAAAGAATACCCGCTGGCATTGCTAATTCCTTGAGCCCATGTTGGACGTAACCTGGGATGTTATCAGGTCCCATGGATACTGTGTTTTTGACCTTAGAGAGGGCATTCACGACCTGCACTTTAGAGATATAGGGCAGAGGACAGGTGGTAGGGATGTCTTTGGGTAAGTGAGGTGGGGAAGGGGGAGTGAAGTTTTCATAGAACCTGTCGACTAACAGGTTAGTAATGTCCACGGGCTCAGTATATGTGGTATCATTAACTACCAGTTTGGCAACAATCTGAGCCTTTCCTTTTAGGTTACAGATGTAACTAAAGCATGCCTTATGATTATGCTTAGTTGAGGAAGTTAATTTGGATTTGTAGTTAGCTTTGGAATACTTCTCAAAGAGTCTTATTTGCTTATTTAAGTTGAGGAGGGAGCGTTTCCAGTTTGGGGCTCGCTCCCTCTTACTCTTATTACCTAATAACCTAGAGCCTGGATTCACACTACCGGGTGGCTAGTCCTGCTGTGGTTGTTCTTCCACACCACACACTTGCATGCAAATTCACACCTATGGGAAGTTTAGAGGATGCCCTACTGTATGTCTTTGGAATGTAGGAGGAAACCCACATGAACACAGAGATGGCATGCAGACTCTGCGGAGAAGGCACCCCAGCTGAGAATCCAGCTGGAGAACCTCTTGCTGTGAGGTGATAATACTATCTGGTGTGCCACTGTGCCACCTAAAGCAACTCTCCAAAAATAAATTGGATATTGGCTGCTAAGAATCTGCAGTTTATAGGTCAACTAGGTAGACAAAGCATCCTTATCTGCTGATAGTATCTATGTTCAAAACTAAAAGGGTTTATTACTGAAATTAAGTCAGAATTAAGAAATAGATAAATTTATGATAAGTGGTTGCAGTTTAATTTTGATAGCAGTACCTCTCTTGATGTTTTCAGCCCCATTTAACTAGTTCAGAATTGTTCAGGGGAAATAAACCTCAAAACCTTGGATTTACTTGTTAAAATACAATGGCTACTGACTTTTAATCTAAAGGCAAATTCAGTTATACTCTAATAATAATGTTCTTTACAAAATAAAAGCTTATATGAATGAGACTGAAGTGAACTGAATTTGACCCAAAGATCCAGTATTTGTGTATGTGTGTGGAGGGTGTATACATGTGTACAGAGTGTTAAAAAGTCAGATAACTGGCAGTGCTTCCCTCCAAGTTGACCTTTAGCAAAAGTCAAGTTCTGCTGTTCCGTCTTATAATATCTTCTGATCTTGAAAATTTGACCCACAAATTTCTGGTGTAGAAGATCTACCCCAGATGTACTACTCCAGAATAACCCACACAGACATTCACCATTTTATAACACCATTTTTATTTCCGCATTTTATGTCACTGTTTTCATAAATCTATTCATTCTTTGCAGTACACTTTTTCTATTTTCTGTGTTCTCTCCCTTTGTTTCTATTGACATGTATCCCCTCTGGTGCATTCAAGCCTTTTTCATACATCATGATGACCTACCACAGTACCACAGTAGTCAGCCCTCCATATTCATTCCTTGTTTTCACATCGTAGCAGCATCAAACTTCCAGTCCTCGTGGGATGTTGCCTATCATGTTGTGGTATGCCCACTACCTCATGTGAGAGGTAAACCCGTTAGCATAATGCAGTACCCTGTTCTATCCAGTACTTATAAAAGAAGGCACAGTGTTGTGCCTCAGTGGTTGGCTTATGTTCTTTTGGTCCTGTGAGTATATCATGGAAGAAAATAACCCAGAAATGGATGATATTACAACGGTGTCTTTTTTTGCTAACAGTTTGCCCCTTGCTGGTAGAGTGAAAACAGTTTGTGAAATAGGTGATAATGTATGCCACTTCATGCAGGTCTGTTATATTAATGTGAAAAGTTTCATGGCATCATATAATAACAATTAAGAACTGTGGGAACAGAAAGATTTGCAGAGTGTTGCTAAATGCTTCGCTGCACACCCCAGTATATCAAACAGAAAGGATTATCATAAGAGACTTAGGAAAGCATATTCATATACAGCTACTACAATAACTGATGTAGCATTTAATCTTAAATGGTAAGGTAGGCAGAACTGCTTCTCTCTCACAGAAAAGATATATAAGAGCCAGATGAAGGGTACTGGGACAGGGTACTTTGGCAGATGTGTGAGGACCTGCTGACACAATGCATAAAACTACTGGTTGAAAGAAAAGTCTGGAAACTTGGGAAAACACATCATGTTTTGAGAAAGCTGAGACACTAAATGATACTTTAGTGGAATTCAATCATTTTGCGTGCCTCTTCAAGGAGCTTAATCCCAGATTATGTGCAAGTAAATGATACATTACGGGCAATCATTAAAAAAAGCTGTCACACTGGCTAGCTTGTAAAAATAATTCAAAACTCTTGTATAGAAAATAAGCCTTACTCCATGCTAAGTGCACCTGTATGGCATGGGAAGTTCAGAGGAGCATCACTGAGCTACACTGTGAGAACTGTAAAGATGGGCAACCTGTTAGTAATGTATCAAGGCATTCCTGAAAAGCAAAAAGCTGTAAACAGTCTAAAGAGTATGACAGCTGTGCAGATTACTGAAAATGTTGCAATTAAACTGAAATACTATCCTGTAGTTCCTTCTCAGCACTCTTCCATCTCTGTAGTATATAAATAGAAAAAAACACATGCAGCAGGACTGCCAGAAATGTAACCTAGAGATACATAGTAAAACACAGTTAATCCCTTCATAGTTTACACTTCTGACCATGTTTTTGACTTCTTATTCTATGGTACCCTTGCAGTACTTCTATTACCTTATCAGGTGGAAAAAAAACTGAGACATCAGCCCCCCCCTTTGGCTAACATTGGAAACTGTAAGAAGCCTGTACCCACAGAAAAAGACGGGCAGGAATTTAAAACATGCTAACAGTCAAGCACCTCAGTGTACATACTGTACCATTATAAATATGAAATAAATAGCTTGAGTGGATGAGACAAAGCCAATGCTGATATCTGCCTTATACTATTCTTGTTAGCACTCTCTTGTCTCATAGTCATGAAGCCATTTCCATGATTTATGGAACTTTCTTCAGTGACTCCACTTTTAAAGAGCTAAGGAAAAAACAGAATCCCACTATTTCATCACACTATCACTTATAGAAAAGCTACTCCTAAAGACAGTAGCCTTCTGTCTTCAATGTTGTTTAGAATGATGTGCGATACAATTTGAACCTGTACAATGACTTCTCTAAGCCATATATTATTCCTTTAACAATTAGATGTCTATAAGGTATGTGTCATTCTCTTAAAATTGATTCCAAGCTACATTAACAGTGGATTGTTCAAGCTGCAAATATATCAGTCACAAAGAAAGTTGAAGGTGATGTTTATACCATTTTCAGTAACTCTCTTTCACTTTTCTTCATCTAATCATGCTTTTCTATGAAGACATCATGGGCATCCAGCATAGAGAATAAATTCGCAACTACTAATCTAGCAAGAGTTGTGCAGTAGTTAACTAATTCTGGACTTGCTCTCTAGCCAAGGAATTAAGGCTCCTGAATAGCACACTGACTTTGATTGCTTCTTCTTCTTGCACTTTCTCTTAGGGCAACACTACCTTAGGGACTAGCTGTTTACCTAGATCAAACACTTGCAATTTAGAAGCTCTTCTAGAACACAATAATTCAATTTTAACATTTTTTGCTGTATTAGGGTCACTCCAAACTCATCTGAAGGCATTCTTATTATTAACAGAGTATGCAAAATACTGCTATGGTTAGGGGAGGTATGATAACTGACAGTTTAAGCTGTGTGTATACCACAGTACCAGCAGTAATCAAATCATTCACTGACGATAATTAATGAATAATTAATGGCATGTGCAGACGCAGAGACATGCCACCACTAGGCAATTAATCTAGAAGACCACTAAGATCCTGACCACTGCAGTTTATCTATTCCCCCTGCCCATAAGGAAATGAGAGGTCAGATGTAGGAAGACTTTATCATTACCCAACCATTTCTCTAAATTAGATTTAAAAGGAGTAAGAGAACTACTTTATTTGCAGCAGAGTGTGAGGTTACTCCTATGGTAGGGTACCCTGTGGGAGTAGTATGTATCCCGCCCAAGAGGGCCTGTTAATATTACAATGTAGACTTATTCCCTTGAGCAGGTAATTGTGAAGTCCCCAGTTTTACAAACATGCAAAAAGTTAATGACAGAGTGATTTGCAGCCATGCAGACCAGGCAGAGATCATCACGTAAGAATTATTAAGAGACAGAATAGAGTGACACAGCTTTGAGATACAGTGTATAGCTTAGGTGGCTCATACCTGATATTTGTTTTTTCTCTCTGGACAATATTCTCATATAGATACAAGCTAAAGGAAGCCCACATTTGCGCTTTTCCCACCTTTCCTGTAACTAGTTTAGTCCAGATACAGATTTGCTGTATCCAGGACTATATGTTAGCTTCTGAGCCCCCAAGCCTTTCTGTGTTGGAGAGAAACCTTCTAGCTTATCAGTGTGAGTGGTAAGCACTAGGTAGCCTATCTACCACAAGAGGAGTGGTTTCTGGCCCAGAAATTGTAGTTTATTGGCCGTTTGGGCAGTTTTTCCATCTCTTTCAACTTTCTGGTTTAAAAGCCCACATTTGCACTTGTTTTCTGCCTTTCCTGTTAACTATTCTAGTCCAGATACAGATTTGCTGTATCCAGGACTGTTTGTAAGCTTCTGAGCAGTGCCAAAGTCTGATCTTCAATTTTTCCCTTTGATCTGCTAGTTCTCCCCCCTCTCCTGCACTTTTACTAGCTTATTAGTCTAGCACTTTACCAAACTTCTTGTAGCAATTATTGTAGCACACAAAAGTGCTACCAAGCATTAAACGTTCTACAAGGAAACAGCTCCAGTACTTGTTAATGCCCACCCCTCCAGGCATGTCTAAAGGTCAGTTCCCTGGGCTTTCTCCTATTAACCTGGTGAACTTGGGCATCCTGAGGCAATGTACACCGACAACCATCTCCTCTTACCTCCCAACACTCAAAGTTGCGAGAGATGCACTTATATATCCAAATTGGAAGCCACACACTCTTCAGCCAAGACCAGAATAGCTGGTCAAGAGGAGAAGGTCAACAATTGCACCACACCACATGGAACACATAGCCCTCTGGAACACACACCAGCATTACCTTCACATAAAGACACAAACCACATACCCACCTTTGCAGAGGCTCATAGTAAAAATTTACCCAAACAGCAAAGATCTCCAAGGCAGACATGCACTCGACCACCACAACACAACACTAATCACGAGACACATAACTCTCCTAAACAGTGTGCCACTCAACCAAAGCCCCTAAGTCAAAAAAGCATGCCCAACACACTAGTCATAGGTGACTCGATAGTGAGGCACACTGATGTCCCACTCACTAGGTTGAATAAGGAGAAAGTAACAGTCAGTTGCCTGTCAGGTGCCTGGATCTGCCACATAACACACGCACTCAGGTCCCTCAACAGCAGGTACAAATATGACTCTGTCATTGTACATGTGGGTGTGACTTGAGACATACCTCCCTGGACTACATGAAAAGAGACATGGAGGAGCTCTCGGATTATGTAGCTCAGGAGGGTGTGACCCTAGCACTGAGCAGCATCCTATCATCACCCAGAATTATACCACAGTACAAGTAGAAAATTATTGATTTCAAGAATTGGCTAAGTTTCTGGTGACATTCTAAGGGGATCCAGTATCTGTCTACCTGGGATGACATGATTGACAGACCTCGATGCTTTGCCAGACATGGCCTGCATGTGTCACCCCTGGACTTCTGGATACTGGCCAAGGCTCTTGCTACCCCTATAGTGTCTTTTTTAGGTGGTGTTCCAAAGACCAAATTACCACTGTAACAGCTACAAACAAATGCAATCTGAGGGTCATGCTGCTCAACGCTAGAAGTCTAAATCTCAAAATGCACTCACTTGAAGCACTCCTTAAAATGAAGAGCCGACATTTGTGCTGTAACAGAGACCTGGTTCAAGGCAGCAGAAAGCACCCCTGCACTACCAGGCTATAACTCATTCCACACCTTTCAGCCCCAGAACTTGGACCGAAGCTCCAAAGGCAGTGCTGTTTCCATATTCATAAAGGATGTGCACACCTCCAGACTGGTAGCCCAACATAACACATCACAGATACTTCAGTTGCAGCTAACATTGGGTAAGACAGAAAATCAGATCGTAGCTTGCTATAGGTCCCCAACCATGTCCCAAGACTCACACTCCACATTCCTAAACACCCTGGAGAATATCAGGGTCCAACCTAACACTCTCATACTAGGTGACTTCAACTACCACTCCATTAACTGGGAAAATTCATATACCACTACACTTGCCCAACATTTCCTGGAATTCATTAATTCCAGTGCACTGGACCAGCTCATTCTTACCCCCACTAGAGGTAGCAACATCTTTGACCTGGTCATTACTAACATGAGTGACCATTGCACTACACCAATAGTCAACTCTTCCCTGGTTAGATCCGACCTTAAACTAATCACCTTGGAAATCCACATCCTTCCCACACACCCCCCGCAAAGGTAACCACCATGAAAAACTTCTCCAAAGCTAATTTTGGTCTCCTAAAAACAGAGTTGGTTAGCTTCACGGCACCCATGCAAATGGAGAATAGTTGCATGACTCCCGAATCATGCACCAATGCACTGTACGAACACGTACACAAATGTATGGATCTCGCCATACACAATAGAACCAAAATGCTCTCCTCCAAAAAAGGAAGCCAATCTAGTGATCCCCTGCCATAAACAAACTCTACAACAGAAGGCGGAAATGGATGCGGAATAAGGTGAAGCCCCAAGACTGGAAAAACTCCCTAATCAGCCTCCACAATAAATTGAGATCCCTCATCAAATCCTCTAAAGCTAGCTATGAAAACAGAATTGCAGCAGATAGTAAAGACAACCACAAGGTCTTCTATAGTTATGTAATGATTCTCCATGGCAATACCTAGATTTGCTCTGAGCTGCTGCAGAATGGTGCCTCCTATACCGAGCCAACAGATATTGCCAATATACTGGTCAACAGATTCAGTACCAACTTTACCTTCCCCCAAAGGACCAATCACAAAGGACCAATCACAATACCAGTAGATTGCCAGGCATCCAGTATTACTGCTGCACAGGTTAAAACAGCACTGTCCAATGCCAAGAATACAGTTTCTATGGGACCTGACAATATCCCTGGCTGTGTTCTACATGAACTACAGAGTGAACTGGCACCACACCTGTGTGCCCTGTTCAATCACAGCCTCACCTCAGGCTTTGTCCCTACCAAATGGTCCACTGCTACAGTCATCCCTCTCCACAAAGGAGGAGTGACTACAGACCCTGGGAACTATTGCCCCATTAGCCTGATGAGTCTAATATGCAAAACTATGGAATGCATTATCACTGACCTAATAAACAAGGATATAGGGAATCTCCAAAATCTGGATCCCACACAGTTTGGTTTTATGAAGAGTAGATCATGACTGCTCAACTTGGTTGACTTCTTTGAGTCAGTCACCAGAGCTGTGGGTGAAGGTAAGGTGGTTCATACAGCCTACCTTGATCTGGCCAAGCCCTTTGATACCATTCCCCACTCAGGAATCATAGAAAAACGCAGTAAGCTAGGCTTCAACCCCTATATCACTAGGTGAGTTGCAAAATGGCTCACAGATAGAACCCCCAGTGTGAAAGTAGCTGACTCCAAGTCAGACCGCCGACCAGTCACGCTTAAAGTCCCACAGGGTTCGGTCCTGGGTCCTCTCCTGTTTGATATCTGCTTCTCTGACGTCCAGGCCAACACAAAGGGATTCTGGCTGTCAAAGTTAAAGATGATTGCAAGTTGGGAGCTATTATTTACTCCCCAAGTGATGTTGACAGCCTACAGAAAGGCCTCCATGAGACCAACGACTGGTGTCAGAATCATGGCCTTAAGCTCAATGCCAAAAAAGTGTCATCATCCCATTAGGGAAAAACCTGGTTCCCATGAATTATCACATCGATGGTAGTTCACTGAACTCAGAAGGTGTTATAAGAGATCTGGGAACACAGGTTGACAGCAACCTCTCTTTTGACCACCACATTGCCACTGTGGTCAGAAACTCCTTCTATGTGGCACATCTCATTATTAAGGGTTTTGCATCCAGGAAGAAAGAGGTCATTGTCTCCCTCTACTCTTCCCTCATTAAGTCAGTCATCGAGTACAATGCCCCATTTGGCATGTACCTCACTACACACCTGCAACAACTGGAGAGGCTGAAAAAGTACCTCACAAAGTGGATCCTATGCCTCAAACACTTGTCCTATATGGACAGACTCAAAAAACTCCAACTATTCTCTGTCTCATATCGCCTTCTTAGGAGCGATCTCTGCTTGACTTACAAAGCCATGTCTGACCCAGCTCTGTTAGAAATGCTACATCTAAATAAATCCCAATCCGTCCGTACCATGCACTTCAGAGACATCAACCTCATTACCACAATCAACAGAACGTGCTGGAGGGACAGGTTCATAACCCAGAGACTGCACATACTATGGAATAGACTTCCCACATATGTCAAACAGAGCACCTCACTGGTCCTCTTCAAGATAAATCTTGATGAATGGAGGGGAAATAGAAAATTCACCCTGGGATCACTCCAGTGGCTCTACTTGACAAAAGCACTGGGAACTAAGGTCAGGTGGCACGATGCCAGGGTAATCCAATGAGCTAGGCTTGTAAAGGCTCCAGGGCCTAGTACACACCTATGAACCTATAAGGGAGGAGTAAAGCAGGGGAATGACTTCCTTGGACCTGGAAAAAATGCCTTTAGTAATTAGTTGGGCTAGGTGGAAGGATTTCCTAACATTTGTTACATGGTGGTCAAAGGACAGTTCATTGTCCATGACTATTCCAAGGTCTTTAATGGCAGCATCTATATAGATGGGAGATGTCATTTATGCTGTAAGTGCAGGCATACTTCTCAGCCTCTAAGCACAAGAAATCTGGAGTGATCCCACTGCTGCTGTTTCAAGTGCTTAGTGGGATACATACCAGTGGGTGCAGTAAATTAAATGACCTAGTAGGAGATGAATAAGGGGGATACTATTCTTATAAACTTAAGAAAGTTGCTAGAATAACAGATTTTGCATTAGTATGTATTTTTGAAGGATATGAGGTCTGATTGTCAAATGTATGTCATTATTTAGTGACTTTAGTCCTCAATGATTTGCTAGAAAACCTACAATTTTATGAGGAGTGGACCACAATAAGAGGCACAAATCTAGACATTCTGCAAAACTCCGGACAGTTGAAAGGTATAAGTGCAGGGGTGTTCTTGTCTCCCAAAGAATACAGCACTATATTTTTTGTGTTAAGTTCTAGTCCCTGGTCATAGGAGCAAGAACTTGTATGGATAAGGCCCTCTTGGAGGATATGGCTGTCACACAGAGGGTTGTTTTTATCCCCAGGTTTGCAGTCTCTAGCATATTTGGTCAGCCAGAGTCACTTGATGTCAGTGAACTATATTCCAAAGTGTAGTGGTTTCTCAAGACAGTCTTAAAGGACACCATTGTGAAGAACCTTTTTGAGTACCACTAACCATGATTGAGTGGTTTCTGTTAGCCAATTTCTTATTTGAGCTATGTAAAAGTTTATATTTATCTGGGTCAGTTTATCAATAATGTCAAAGTGCAGGATAGTGTTGGAAGCCATTGCTAGAGCTAGGTAGGCAGTGGGTACCAATTTGCCTTTGTCCAATACCTCTGTGACTCTTGTAAAATGTCAACCAGGTTAAGTAGGGAAGATTTGCCCTTCATAGCCAAATTGGTTTGGGTTGAGGGACTGTAAGTTGTCAATACCCTTATTTACAAGTTCCATGATGACATATTACATAGTTTCCGGAGTAAATGGTTGGGCCACTCTTGTGGAGAGGGACAACTGTTTTCTAAGCTTCCTGTACCTAACCAGTAAAGAAGCTATAAGGTTAGATAGTTTTACAAGGGAGTTTGTGAGGATGGGTTTCATACTAAAAAGGAAACAGCCTGGCAGTTTGCTCTGGGCCTCTAGGATTTCTATTTTTGGTTTTGGAGACGGATTTTAGTATTTGCTCTGAGTGTAATCATGGGGGGTTGTGCTGACTGGATGTTGAGATGAAGCATAAAGGGGCCAGTGGGAAAAAAATTGAGCTAAATGTATCTGGCAGTATGTTTGCAATATCCTCAGTTTTAAAGTAGATGGTACCATTGGATACCACCTCTTGGCAGTACTGGGTAGAGTCTCTGGAGTTCCTGACTTAGTTAAAGGATGCTTTATGGTTGTTTTTGGATGTGGTAACAATATGTAATTCATATTTAGCTTTGCAGGTCTTTCTTTGTATTATTTCATTATTTACCACATTGAGGTCACTTCTGGAGTGAAAAGATTTGGGTTTATTTCTTAGGCTAGGAATTTGTTCACTTGTTATAGAATTTGGTGATGTAGAGGCTCCACAAAAAAGAGTATGGTTCTGAGCTGGGCACTATATTTGTGATGGATGGGCTCCAAAGCTTCAGTGAAGGAGTTTAGGTTGGAATAGAAACTGGCAGAATAATGGGATATTTTTGCTACTGGATCCTTTTGAGGTGGGAGTAGAACTCTGTGTTATACATGTCCATTTTAGCTACTGGAGCCTTGTGAGGCAGTGAGCTTTTAAATCTCATTAGGTCAGAAACCAGTGCTAGGAAGTTAGCCTTGAAGAAGTCTCTGAAGACAGTGTGTCTTAGGCTGGAGTCTTATGGAGAATGGTATGACACAGTGATCAGATTTCACTAAAGAGTTACAGCCTACAGGCATGTTATATAATGGTGCCATATTCAAAAGAACAAGATTTAGTAGATTTGATCCATTAGCAAGGAGAGGCACTGATTGGTTGAGAGATTTTCACTCATGATGTTCAGGAACCATTGTGCATATTTGTTTTTTGTGGTATGTGATGGCCAGTTTATGGCTGGATAGTTGATATCTGAAATGGATAATCATATTAGGTTGCAGAGTAAAGGATGTTGTTGAGGTAGGTTTCATGTGCTGTACATTTCCTGGAGGGGGCTGTGTATTTGGCCATGATATAGAAGGTGGAATTGCTTATTGTTACTAGGATATGGTGGAGTTCTAAGTTACCATATGGTTGAATTAAACATGAGGAAATGGGTTTTCAAGTTAGAACACATCCACCCCCGCCAGAAACACAGTCACACTCGGCAGATAAATGAATAGCAGGCATTAAGATTAGGTACTGAGGGGGGTTTCACACTACACTGGAGCCATGTTTCTATAGCTTATTTATTTATTTATTGCCATTTGATTACAGAGAAAGTCCAAATGGGTAGAAACCCATTTTCAGCTGAGACCCAGGGAGAAAAGCTCCAAAGTATTACAAAACATTTTAAGAATAAACATTTTTAAATCTTCAAAAATAATACAAAAGAAATCTACAGTTTAAATAATTATACCAAATTAGGTATCATATAAACATATTGGTAAAAGATACGAGTTGTGTGGCAATTATTTAATATTTAGAGAGATTTTAGACAGTTTATAGAGAAATATAAGGTAAGTTAGTGTAAAACAAACAGAAATTGGAATACAAAGTGAGAGAAAAGAAGGCTTATAGTATATTTAGAGAGAAATCCAGGGGAGAGAAATTCACAGATGTAACAAAGTGCGTAAAGAAGGGAGAGCAGGGAGGTATTGTACTTGTTCATAATTTATCCTGGTGTTGATCAAGAACAGAGCCAATTTTTGCTACAAAGTCTTTCAAAATGGTTTTGAAGGATGGGATGGAGGGTATTGACCCGATGTATACAGGTAAAAAGTTCCTGGCCTTAGTAACTTTGTATGAGTATAGACAATGCCCAGCAAATCTGACAGGTTTGTGAACAGAAAGGAGTTTTCAGTCATTGGTTTATAATGACCGAATGGGAACACAGTTGTGTAAAATGTTATTTAACACCAGACAAGCAGATGGATTCTGGATAATTTTATAGATGGTAAGAAGCTGTATGTATGTTAGCTGATGGGGTAGTTCTAACCAGTTTAGGCTTTTTAGTGCTATACAGTGGTGGTTTTGAAAGAGGTATTTTCTGCAAAGTTAGCAACTTTATTATAGCATTGTTAAAGTTTTGATTTTTGTGATGCCTGGGGATTGGTAAGGATGGGAGCACTACAAAGAAGTGTGGGTGAAGATAAATTGTGGCAAGTGTAGTTTTAGTTGCATTGGTGAGAAAATATTTGACTCTGTAAAGCATCCCTACATTTTGATGAGTGTCCCATTACTTAGCTATTTCTCCCCAGTTACCATAAACACTGTAAAACCTGCCAGTGTGAATTTTCTTTACTTCTACGGCGATACAGATATTTGGATTTAATTTAAAACTTTTATTTCAAATTTTATAGCGCAAACACTGATAGCCATTTGCTAAACAAACAATATATAATCTCACAATTAAAACAGACTTAGCATGAACACTAAGCTTCTCTGCCCTTGAAACTCAACATTCAATGAAATGGCATTGAAACCTACATTCAAAGAAGAAGCATCTGGCCAGTGGTGGATTAAGTTTACCTTTGGGCTGTTTTCAAACTATATGCTCCTTGCACACATTCTTTAGAAACAGCCATCCATGCTTGTCTTCTTTGATTCACCTTCCTGATATTATTAAATTATATTCCTTGTATCATACAACACCACTTGTTAAAATGTGTTTTAAACTGGTAGCTTTGAACATCTTTCCAGTAACCAATGACAAAATGTATGAACCAATAATGACAAAAACTACCCATTTCACAACATGTCGACCATAAAAGACCACTCAGACTTCTGACATTACATCCACCAATATGCATAATCTCTGCAGAAGTGAAAGTCATCTGAATAATTCCACATTAAAGAGATCTGTAACTAACAAAGAGGTTGCTACTGGTAAACAACTTTACATTTCAGTGTTTCATCTACAAACTCAGTGCCTGCTACCCTTGAAGAATCTATTATCTATGTTACATTAAAAATAGTTGGTAAGCTGGTAACATTGTAATAGGCAATGGTTGGCAAACTGATAATAAATTCATAGTTACTGGTCATCTCATCCAAAGGAGGACACACTCAGGACTGCAGCACCCTGATCTCCCTTAAAATACAACACACTACCTGCAATCCATCTACATGCTGTGGGAGTAGAACCCACAGTCCTCTGCACCAAAGGCGAGTATGCTAACACTGATTTTAAAATTTTTAGTACAAACATCGACTGCCATTTGCTAAACAAAACAGTTGCACATTGGAAACAGACTTTGCATGAGCAGCAGTAAATTCCTCCACTGAAACTCACAATTCCTTGAAAATGACTGAAACTCATATTCCTTGAAAATAGACTGAAACCCACAATTTCTTTAGCAGTCTGGCAGTCGGTGTAGAGGATTCAGGCTCTTGTCTCTTATAACCAAGGTACAGGGTTTGAGCCTGAGTAATTAAATTCACTAACCTGCCATCCTTCATAGGTTGGTACTAGGCTATCGGCCATAGGGTCTATACAAGCCTAGCCATAACAATTCCCTGAATATTTCTTCCCAGAATATTTACTTCCCTGGTCCCCTGTCTAGCAGGGTGACTGATGTGATCCCTGGGGTTCACTAGGGTATTTTACATGCGCACCCCCCTTCCTTTAAACTTTTCCAGAATCCAATGGCAATGCACACACAGCTTTAAATTTGTGAAAGAATGGAAAGGCTGCAAGTTAAATTCCATGTGTTTCTCTCAAGCAGAGAAGATGCTGAAGAATGTTTATATTATATCTGCATTAGTGCAAGTGTTGTATTAAAGATGCATGCATGACAGATGTAGAGTGTGTGTGTCTTTTTAAAAGAGAAGATGCCAAAGAAATGTTTAAAATATTTTTAGCAATTCAAAAGTATGTGGAAGCCACCTGGCTAGTACCCCCCCAGCTACCAGGCCCTAGGCAACTGCCTAGGTTGCCGAATGCTGGATCCAGCTCTGTCTCCAACTCTCTCTTCTCCCCCACCCAAAAAAACTACCTTTAATATACTGTCATCCAACAAGATCAATATAGAACTGGTATCCCACACCAAGCTACTAAGTGAAATTGGAAAATAATTTATCTGCAAGAATATTAACAATGTCCTTAAAGAAAGAGGTAAAATTAGAGATAAGTTTGGTACAGAACTGTAGGTTACATATATGGAGAAAGAGAGCAGTCTTTTGAATTTGGTGCAACCTTAGCTCATAGCTAGCTTTATATTTCCTATTAATAAGTTTGAGAAACTTACTTCCAGTTTTAAATCCCTTCCACAATGATGAAGTGGACATCTCTTGGTTATGTCCATTTTTTATTAGTTTGTTGCTGTGGTAGTTCCACCATATGGCTTTAGTTTTAAACTTGCCATTATGCTTACACTAAACCTCTATGGATGCCTCAATGCATCTATTCAAGAGGGAAAAAATGCAGAGGAGTGGGCAGCAACCTTAGTTTCAAGACTTGCTGGGGGCCTACACCATTTGTGATTATCAACAAGATAAGTAATTTGTAAATAATTGGTTTTGGAGGGATTACTAACTGTAGATGAAGTTATTAGGATCCACAATGCAGGTTCTGTTAGAGATCACAGCAAGATGGTCAGAAATGACAAGGGCAGGTGTAACAAGCGAGGTGATGCAACTGGGAGAAGTATTTCTGAGGACAAAACCAAGAAGATTAACATGTCTAATAGATATGAGGACAATTTGGTCAGGTGTATTGCCATTTACAAAGTCCAGAAATCTCTGGGCATATTTGGTGTTGGTAGTAAAAGTCTAACAGTTTATGTGGGGATAGTTGAAATCACCCAAAGCAAGATATTTGGTTTGATTGTTAATTTTTCTAATTGGCTAATGGATTTTGCATGTTCTGAAGGGCTCATAGATGGGAAACTAAAAATTGCTACTATATGATAATTAATTTTAATTCTTTTTATTGAGTGTAACTCTGAACATGCATACAGCCAGGTCATATGCATATTTGTGGTGATCCAGTAGCCTTAGTGGCATCGCAGATTCTGGTGCTTGAGAAATAGGTAACCTTCATTCTACCTTTGCTCAGCCTAGTGAGTAGTGCATCAGCATGTTTAATTACTCACTCACATATTACAAGTACATCTTTGTGAAGTGACAGTATGCTCCACCTGCTGGAGGTTATTATCAAACCTTTGCAAGTTAAATTATCAAACTGTGATGCTTCCAGAGACATTCCAGACATGCTGTCCTTTGCACTCTTGAAGCTCAGAGCAGCTTGATTTGTGAGGGTAGATGGAGAAATGCAATAACAAGTAATAAATCATTACCAAAAATTGTAGGATTTAGGATATCAATTAAAAGAAAATACATTCACGGATTCAAAGATATGTGCCTCCTTCATCATCCTACTTAAACTCTAGCAGAAATCAGAAGAGTGTCAGTGGCTCAACTGGTGGCAGAGTTGCTTTTGACACTGGAAGATTGGATATATGTAGACTCTTTAGTTCTATAATTTCCAGTACCAAGACTACAGTGTAGTATAGGGGGGTGCACACCTGAGTGTGTCATCCTTTACATGGGAAGTTAAACTGAGCACCTGAGTGTGCCATCCTTTGCATGAGATGTTAAACAGAGATCTCATCTGCTTTGGTTGGTGGTATCGCAGCAGAATGTAAATGATCCCCTGGCAATTGCTGGAATAGAAGTTGGGTAAGTTCCCCCATTGCACTGTCCAAATTTCACCAAGTCAGTATGAATACCACCTTGGATCTTGCCTGAAAATAGAACACATGCCTAATGAGACTAACATCATCAACAAAGAGTACATAGATAAATAAATACATACATTTTCTTTAAAAAGGGGAGGGAGGCAAAAAAGGGTAACTGCGGTGTATGTAAACTTTTTGGGCCCCTGCTGTCTGCTAACTATCTGCGTCCCTCTCTACCAGTCTGACCTATTCATTTCCCTTATGGGAGGTGACCAAGAGGGGCTATCACTAAAAAAGCCACTAGGGACATTTGATGTGAGTGTCTGTAACACTACCCCCTCATGACCAATGAGCGTATGTAAACCTGACGCATATGTATCCCTCTATGCATGCCTCTGTGATATCTGAGCTACAGTAAAGACATGTTAACCAGCAGCTGTCACTCCATTTTTTTTTCATTATGCATTAATACCAATGCTTTATATTATGCAAATGCCTAATATTTTATTTTGGGACATCTCTGCTGCTACAAAGCCATATCCTGCCTTATATGAAGTCAGAAACACTTCTGAAAAATTGTCTGGTAGCCAAGTTTTGTTACAGGCAGGTGGGATCAAACTATGTTTGCATACTTTACATGAAAATATTTTAATGACTGTTTAACAGAACCTAACACACTCAACTCAGAAGAATAGATTACACTTAAATTAAGTTAAAACATAAGGAGCAACAGACATCACACTGTATTCAATACTTGCATTTTCACTTCATAAACATCAATGATGTGTTTTTACTGCTCAAAATAATCATCATACTCTCTTTTTTTAACTCTTTCCATTAGTCTATGGAACAAAGGTTATCTAATCATTGTGGAAGGTGCACAATGCCTTGCACCAATCAACTGACAGGATAAATATTAATGAAACTTCACATCACTGGTTGCCATATCAAGCTGCTAGTTGCATTGTAGAAGCATGTAATTGGGCTTCCTCACCAGTAAGAAGTTCTAGTAAGTTCTACAATCAAAATCAGGGTGGCTAAGTGTTTGAAAGTGGGTAAGAGGAAGTGGTAGAGAGTTTGCCTATCAGTAGGACTTTGCATTTTCTGAAATATGGAAATCTCAGGAAATTACCCTGAGACTCACAATTTTAGATATGCCTCAGAGTTTATGGTCAAAATCTCAGTTCTCAGCCCAGAGTCTCTTACTCCATTTTTCTATTGTTGCTTTGCACACTGCATTATTTATTTTACATTTCATAATTCACCTATTTGAAATTTAATAAAGCTATTTCAATACATTTTGATTTTTCGCATCAGATGTTCAAGAAAATGTGGATATTTTCTTTTAAGTTTAGTATGAATGTGATACTGAAGGCTTTATATTGTAAAGCTTCTCTGCATTATCTTGGGTACGCAAATATAAATTACAACAGTTTCATTTTGTTTCGGAGCCATTTCATGTGCATGCAATTAATGTCTGGTTCAAGCTGGTTCTGAGCCCTCCCCATGACTGCTCTTGCTTCTGTCTGCATCTAGAAGTTTCTTAGTCATTGAACTATGTACACTATTTTAGCTACTTCTGCTGTTCTCTTGTTTGTAGGCTCATAGATAAGTACCAGGCTATCAGTCCACAGACTGTTACAAGCATAGTCAATACTCAGAGGTCAGAATCAAGGCATTTACCCTGTTTCTATGAGGTTAAGACAGGCAGCATATCTACCTCCACCTTTATCTCTTTCTAAATTTAAATTCCTAATCTCTGAAACAGTCTCAGCCAGCAACTCCAATAAGAAAGGGTTCTGCTTACAACTCTTATAGCTAATCGCAGAACCTACCTGTCCAAAGCTGCATTGAAACAGCCACTCCACTCTTGTCCTGTTAGTCACTAATGAACCATCAACTGTCTCATATATTTCCATTCTTCCCCCTAACAAAAGTGATCACCCACCAGTTATTTTGCAGATCAACAATCTGTCTCTAAAATCTCTGCCCAATTTGATCTCCTTCAACCCCAGTTCACACAAAATATCACCAAGCTGAAAAGCCATCTGACAACCTTTGACTGGTCTACCATACTAAACAAGACCCTAACAAAGCAGCTACTTACCTATCCCAAATACTTCTCCCACTCCAGGACAAGTTCTTCCCCATGGGAAAATGCCATTTTAAATAAGAACAAACACCATGGTTCACTAAAGAGCTTAAATCTCTTGTCAATCTAAGGAATCCAGTCTCTGGCAACCATGCACCCTTTACCTAACTCCAGAACCTGGCTAAATAATCCATATGGAGGCACAAAGCAAACCATCTGAAAAACCAAACAACATTCTTTCTTAAATAAACTCAAACATTTCTGGAATGAGGTAATTCTGCTTACTGGATGCAAATCCTTGGACAATAAATCCTCTCTAAATTTAATCCAAACTAATTAAGGACCACTCACCTGTTTTGACTTTGTCACCGAGTTTAGCCAGCCCCACAGTCTAATAGTAGCATCTCCATTCCCCTCTCCTCACTCCCAGTGCACCCTACATACAACCCCCTTTCTACTTCAAAAAATATCATGTAAACAAATCAGTATCCTGTTTAAAACATGTCCACAGGTTCAGACCACATCTTTCCTTGGTTTATCTCCTACTGCAGGGAATTTCTAACCCAGCCTCTTCATCACATCTTTAACCTTAGCCTTACACAACATATAATGCCAAATATCTGGAAAGGAGCACTGATAACACCTGCCCAAACAACCTAAGCTCCAAAACACCTCACATTTTCATCCTATTTCTATCCTACCTGCTCTTCACAATATGCTAGAAAAATCTAAATACAACTCTCAAGATACATTCAGCAATACTATCTCTTTTTCCTGAAACAGCATGGATTCTGGACAGGTTATCATACAATAACAGCACTTTGATGTCTAACTGATGACATTCTACTTAATATCAACAAAGGTAAATTTATAGATGCAATATTCATTGACCTCACAAAAGCAATTGGCCTTATCAACCACAAACTCCTCCTTCTCTCTCTTCGGCATTATTAACACATCCATCAGGTAGTCTCAAGAGTTTTTGTCAAATTCTTCACAGTTAAAATAGGTTCTTCCTTTTCTGAGACCACACCTCTTTCAATGGGAGTACCCCAAGGTTCTATCCTAGCTCCTCTTCTCTTCTCTATTTCACTAACAAACTACACCATGACCTTCCTACTCTAAAACTTATCCTCTACACTTTTGACATCTTTAGATCCAGCAGCAACCACTCTACAATCAAAACACAATTGTAAAAAGACCTTAACTCCCTCAATTCCTGTCTCATCAACATTAAACAAACACTTAATCCTACAAAAACAAAAAGCATGTTATTTTTCATCTCCCAAAAACTTAAAAATCACCAAAGTCACTCAATGTCACACCCACTGTAGCGCACCAATAGAAACAGCCAATTCCTCCAAATACCAGGTTTGTGACTAGACCAATCACTAACATTCATTACCTATATTGAAAATTGAAGGCAAAGGTTAAGTGACTTCTCTTTTGGGCCAGAATAATCTCACCCTACTTATTCAAATCAGCCAGGGAGGCAATAGGCTTAGGAGTCTTTCTAGCACAATTTGAGCATGGACAACTGATAATAGCCACATCCTCAAAGAAAAACTCCTCCACACTACAATCTATTGAAAACAGAACCTGCTGCTTCATCACTAACTCATTCTTTCATAAACACCACTGTCTTACCCCCAAAAAAGCCAAAGGCTCCCAGTGCAGCACATAATAGACCTGCTTATCAGACCCTGTCATTTTCAAACTTCTCCAACCTAACTCATTCTCACTGCTAGTTTCCCAACTTTATACTAAATACACACTACAACCTCACACAAACTAGGATTCACTGCATAAACCACTCTTTTTCCATCCTTTTTTCTAAAATATGGGAATCCCCCCAACCACATAAAGGAACTACAATCTCCCTTCTCCACATTCAGAGCTGCACTAAAAAAGTCCTCTTCACAAAATCAGACTGTACTTGTCACTAGCAGGCCACATCACATAAGGGCTTCTCAACCATTCGCATTGCTCTCTTTAACTAGTAACACCTCCTAACTTCCCCACCATCCCCCGCCCTGAATCTCAGTACCCCACAGCATTTCCATCATGATGTAAGCCTGAAATATACTCATGCGAATTGCAAAAATTTGCATTTCTCTCTTAATTGTTGCTACATCAATTAATTGCTAGCACCCAGTTTTTGTTGTATATTTTTATATTCTGTTCTGTTTTTGATATGTACAGCTTACTGCCTCTCTGTTCTTAGGTTCATAGGTATATACTAGACTAATGACCACAGTGGCCTTTATAAGCTTAGGCATTTATCCAAATGCATCCAATCAGTTTTGGTGTCCTACATGTTATTTTAAGGGGTATATGTAAGTTAGAGCATGGGTAGTCAAGCAATTACAGGCTGCTTCTGTCCATTAGAGACAAAGCTACCAGACCAGGGGTGAATTTCCAATTTCCCATCCACTGGTCAATGTTATGCTTGAATAGGGAGAGGAAAGAAATCTGCTTCATGTGGCTAGGTAGCATGTTACAGAGAAGGGATATTCTCTGAGAGATGTACCTGCCCCCCCCCATGTCCTATTTATGTCACAAGCAAGATTTAAGTCCCTGGATCAGGTAGCTCTGATGGTATTCCTTTTTGCATTCCCTTTTTTCTTCTTTGTGAATTATTTCACCTGGACAGCACCTGCCAATGGCCAGTTGTGACCAGTATAGTACCTCAGTAATCAAATGCAAAATAAAAATAAAATAAAAAGGCCTTGACCATATCCCAACTCTCCCCAACTACAGCAGAACATTTATTTTTTTGACAAGGTATACAAGATTAAAGAAATTATCACTTGAATCAACCTGAAAAGGATGTGAAAAATCCAATCCGTGGAGGAATACTGTGAAAAACTTGAACAGTTTTTGTTGCAAATAAGATCACAAATAAAAGCAGGAAAAGGTCACACTTTATTTGTGTTAGTGGAGTAGAAACATATAGTTGAATGAACAATCTCCTTACTCTTGAAAAACTCATGGAAAAGAACAATATGCATCTGGTAGTTTATTGTGAAAATATTTTAATCCTAATCCTGGTAAGAGACTGGGAAGACGCGGATATGACTTGCATAATTATATATATTAACACAATAATTACACAGTATAGTGAACTCTACAAAATGCAGGCAAAGGTTGTATTCATTCAAACAAATCTCAGTATTAATCATAGAACAGTACTATCATTATTGAGTAAATTATCTCTGTTCAAAGCAGTTTTGATCTTACGCAGTGCAAATATCAGGCTCCCGTCTCCTATTTTGTGATTGAAATGAGAACATTATCACAAGATTTTAAATATGGAGAGAAACTAGAGTAGAGAGACATAACCGCTGAACACATACAAAGAACAATCATGCATTCACAAAGTTATTATCAGCAAATAAACAAACATCTGAAAATGTGTGTTAGTACCAGAAACAGGAAATACAAATGTTACAAGATTTGCATGATAGGCAATACAGACTTTAGCTTTTTCCAAATTACTTGCCCAAAAACCTTTATGCACTGTTCAAGGTATACTAAATCTTAACTTTTACAAATATCTTTTTATTGATAAAATATCATCCGTTACACAATACTGGAAAGTTTTTAATTGGAAATGCTTGCACAGAGCATTCTTAACCCCAGACAGAATCAGTAAAATTAGTTCTTCCATAAAAGAAATATGTTGGAGATGTGAGCAAGTACACAATGTAGATTGGAACCACATTTTCTTTGATTGTGTTAAAATTAAGCCATTTTGGAATGGTATTAATAACTTTCTACAATCTTTATTTAATGAATCGTTTTATTTAACTAAAGCTCTTGTATTATTAAATATGAACGAAGGTCCTCATTTGAATAAGTCAAACATGATTCTAGTATGGACTATACTTGCAATTTCAAGGAAGTGTATAACAAGAAGATGGAATACAAACACAATACCAACTTTGGAAGACTTCTACAGCCTACTGAAGACCACAGCATTAGTGGAAATTAAAATTAAAGAACTAAGAATTTATCCAAAGCCATTTATCAACAACCCTTGGGGAAAAGTCTTATCATTGATTGACACTATACAGTAATTGATCAGACACTCTGATAATGGATTGGACATACTTATAAAGTAACTGTATACATTAAGATCTGTTATAGTGTCAGGCTAATGTATTTAAGATGTTATGCATAAATACTATGAAATGTATTCAAATGTATTTGAAAAATAAAAAAATTGAGAAAATCTTAACTTTTAATAGCTGCAACTTCAAATTTGAAAATAAAAATATCTTGGGGAGGCACTCAATCTCTGTAAGTCAATGAATTCAAAAAGGATATTAAAGAACACATTTTCAGTGACTTGCTAGATATGAAATCATATACTAAAGGCACGCTTTTACATGTGCTATGCAAATTCAGAAATTAAAGAATTGCAAATAATTGATAGCACACCTTACTTTTCATTTGAAAAAAGTATCCCATCCATCATCCTAATGTCAGGATGGCATAAAGCAATCAAGTTCTGCCCTGCAGATAAACCACAAAATAGCTGAAATGGAGGCAGAAACAGGCTGCTATTTAAATAATTCTTCATCTAACTCTCATTCAGAAGCATTAATATTCACGATACAAGCCAGAATAGAATGGAAATCTTTCATCTGCTTACCCCTGTTCCACTATGCACCACCATGATGGCAGTCACATAAGGGTAGCTGAGGAAGTGCTCTTACAGCAGTCCCCTACCTCCTGATAAGGAAAAAAAAGCCTGTTCTTTGAATTTGGCCATAACCTTATATTGTTTCACTGAAGAAACATCCAGACCATGAAATGCTGCACTAACTTTAGCAGACTGTAAAAAAGTAACTATTTTTCCTTTTAGCTAATTTAAAGTCTCATCTTATACCTCAGTAACAGTTACTGTTGATGTCTTTCCAAAACATTGATTATAAGTTTCTAAAACTACCAGCATTTTCTTCTGTGAAAGAACCATTTTATACAAAGATTGTAATGTTCCTGGTGCTGTTATTGAAAACTCCTCACAGCGAAATATATACAGTTTGGAATCTGATGCCTGTCCCCTACATATAAACAGGTCTTTTCAGTCTAGGTAAACAATTAAAATACAGTTTCAGTATTGTACAAAAGTGCTTCAGTCTCCACACTACTTTTAAAATACGGGTCCAGGCCAGTACATTGGGGGGGGGGGTTGCCTCCCCTTATATATATATATATATAAAATATATATATATATATATATATATATATATATATATATATATATATATATATATATATATATATATATATATATATATATATATATAGTATCTCAGTGACGACATTGCAGTTACTACAGTGAACTCTATAAAATGTAGGCAAAGATTGTATTCATTCAAACAAATCTCAGTATTAATCATAGAACAGTACTATCACTGAGTAAATTACCTCTGTTCAAAGCAGTTTCAGTATTATACAGTGCAATGTTACATCAGGCTTCCATCTCCAAACTGCTGAACTCTTCACTCTGTTATGGAGAGTAAGATCAGTAAACCTTTGAATAAACTCTTTTGTATGGGGGTGGGGGTCATTACCCAAAGCTTATGACTATAGGTGAGTATGGAGATACACAATGGCTGGTAGGAGACAGAGTATAAAGATAAAGCTTTCAGGTGGTCTGTGTTGGACATGTTGTCTACACTATATATTCTTTTTGTGAGAAACCTCTGTGGACAAACCAGTTGCTGTATATGCCTGGTCAAGTACATACCGAAGGGGGCATTGAACTCAATGATTGGTCTAATGAGGGCTGAGTACATAGTTTTGTCTTCAGTAAACTGCCAGACAAATGCATTTAACTTGGATTAAGCCATGCATTACTAGATGGGTAGCAAACTGGCTCACTGACAGAATGCACATTGTCAAAGTTGAAAGTCATTCCCTTTGGCAAAGAGGTGGTCCCTGCTAATTATGATATAGATAGCACCCCTCTAAGCTCAAACTCAGTGGTGTGAGAATTGAGAACACAGGTTGATAGCAATCTAGACTTTGATCAGCATGTGTCTGTAGTGGTAAGAAAGCATTCTACATTGCACATCTCATAAATAAGGGCATCACATCCAAGACCAGGGAGGTTATAACACCACTGTACCCGATCCTTATCAGACCACTAATTGAGTGCAATGCTCCTTTCTGTATGTACCTCACCAGCCACCTGCAGCAACTTGAGAAACCACAGAGGTTTCTAACCAAGAGAATCCATGACCTCCAAAGCATGACCTACATGAAAAGACTGAAAGCCCTGTCATTGTACTCTGTATCATACGGGCTGCTGAGATGTGACCTGTGCCTGACCTACAGAGCAGTCTCTGACCCTGACCTGATGGAAATGCTGCACGTCTGCAAGTCAAATGGGACAAGAGTCACTCGCTCCAAGGATCTCAACCTAGCCTGTGACATTAACAGAACATGCTGGAGAGACAGATGTATCTCCCAGCGATTGCTGCTCCTCTGCAATAAGCTTCCACTCCATGTGAAGCAGAGCTCCTCAATGACCTGATTCAACCACAACCTTGACAACTGGATGGGTGACCATAAATTCACCCTGGGGATGGCATCTATGTCCCTCATGGACAGGGGCAGTTGGTGCTGATGACAGAATCGCTCTGCTAACAATGACCATCTAACTATGGTCAATAAGGGTACTCAGGTTATTACACAGCTAGGCTTGTAAAGGTCCTAGGGTCATTAACCTAGTAACCTCCTATGAACTTATGAACTTAATGTAGAGTATGCAGGGTTTCCTTTCAGGTATGTGATTATCAATTGCTCTTTTTGGGTTGCTAAAGCATAGTTCTTGATGTTGTGTTTCCTCATATTTGGTTGCTTGCTATACGTTTTAGTGACTTACATAGGATAAAACTTTACTACTTAATGTTTACTCCAAGAGTGCAACATCCTTAAAAAAATAGTAAGATATATTATATTTTTAGTTAGTTTCTGAAATTTGCAGTGACCTCATTGTGAAAATAATAAACTAAGAGGTGTGGAGGTAGCCCACCCCACCCTCCATCTTTTTTTTTTTTTTTTTTTTTTTTATTAATTAGCCACTGGGCTAGTAGCCTTGATTCAAAGGAGACCCAAGGTGGTAGTTATATTACTAGGGGCAATTTGGCTAGGGCATCGGGAACTTTTCCTATTGTTTTTGATAGGTGCCATGGAATACTTTACATCAACGTGAGCTACCACCAACTCAAGCAGATGAGGCCTCAGTTTAACATCTCATCTGAAGGATGGTACACTGAGGAGTGCAGCACCCCCATTATGCCTCACTACAGTGTCAGCAATTGTTCTAAGTGGTGTGGAAAAAGAATCCACAACCTTCTGCATCAAAGGTGAGTGTGCTGCTGTTGTGTCACTGACACTATTTATTTGTGCTTGCTACTGGTTTGTCCCTTTCAAGTATTGATGTACACATCTATTGTGCACTTATATGAATAGCTCTGTGCAATAGGTATCAAACAGGTGTGTTTTGAGGGTCTGGGATTCAAAGTATAATGGTGCAATCAGAATGCAGACATAACTCTCATTCTGAGTAGTGTGCATTAATGTCTCTTGGACAATGGACTGTTATAGTATATATAGTTATATATATATATATATATATACCCACTGTATATTTTGGCGTATATGCCTTTTCCAGCTAAAAAAATACACAATGGTTATACTGGTGATTTTCCAAGACCCATCCTAAATTTATAAAAAGAAAAAGGGGTAGTTAAATATTCTCCATCCAGGACAGAATTTGCTCTTCTTATCTTGAATCAGAGGCATGTCTGTCAGACAGTCACCTTACCAGCACAACAATAGTGATTACAATGATCCAGTCTCTGTGCAAATCAAAAAAGGTGCATTAACCATAACATCATGACAACATCCATTGCCTTTAGCATTTTAAGATGGATCTTATCTGCTTCTGCAGTTCTTTCAGCTCAGAAGTGCTTAACTGTTGCAGTGACTTCAGCTACAGAAATGGACTTGCCCAAACAGCTACTTGTAGTATTATTACATTCTCTATCTGGTTTAGGAATTCCTCAAAGCCTTCCTTCCACCTCCCAACAGTTCCCCCAGTTGGCATCAACATTACTTTAACTAAGCTGGAAACAGCTTGTGCAATGTCTTGCCTCAGCACCCAAATCACCAAACAGGTTGCTAGAATTTCTTTGTAGCCATAAGAAAGCCATTCTCTGTAGTCTTGTCATAGTCCTCCCATGTCTTCATATCTAGTTCTTTGCTTCATTACTGCCACAACTGTTACCTTCACTACTTGTTGGCATCTATGAGCTAAGTCAGAATATATTTATGCTACCATTGCACGAGCGGAGTCTTTTACTTAAACTTCCTCATCATGGATGGCAATCAGTACATGCTTGTGTTTCCTCCATTACAAGTACTGACTACCTTTTAGTCACAGCATTAATATCTTCCAAATATTCTTAGGACACCATCACTACACATCTGGGTTTGCTGGGCCTATACAGCTGGTGCCCTAGTTATTTAACTAATTCATCTTCAAGTGATTATTAGCTAACAGGGCAGCTCGGCACCTTTCTTGAAGTGATTGCTAAGACTATAAGGCCATAGGTCTGACATATCTACAAATTCGATCATCAAACTTTGGTCCAATGTGCTGTGGTACCAATGTCATTTATGAGCAACCCTGTGGTCACATACTGTGTTTGTTATGGACAATACATGACTGGCACAAGGTGCCCATTGACCATTCACCATTCAGGTTCAAATCAGGCAAGCCATTCCTCTTAATTATGTTTCTCCATTTATCTTCATTTACTACTGTTGTCATCCAGTAGAACTACAGACAGTAGGCTGTACCCTATCAAGCAGAACTCCCACACTCTCTAAGGAACACATTATTCCAAATAATTGTTAGTGTATATGCATTTTTTCTTTCTGCAACTTGAATACTGCTGCAAATTCTGTTCCCATATCAAGTAGTTGGATTAATTTTTTCCCCCAAAACTAACATTGCAGTGCAGCATAAGGTGGATGCTGCAGTCCTGAGTGTGCAGTACTTTGGATGAGATGTTAAACTGAGGCCCCATCTGTTTGAACTGATGGTGGCTCAGGTGGATGTGAAAGATCCCATGGCACTTATCAAAAATAATTGCAAAAGTTCCCAAGTGCAATGGTCAAATTTCCCCTAGTCAGTAACAATACCACCTCAGGTTTCTCCTGAAAAGAGGACATTGGCCTAGTGGGATTAACCATGTCAATAAAATCTAAGTAA
Source organism: Protopterus annectens (assembly GCF_019279795.1). Classification (NCBI taxonomy): domain Eukaryota; kingdom Metazoa; phylum Chordata; order Ceratodontiformes; family Protopteridae; genus Protopterus; species Protopterus annectens. The sequence continues at coordinate 386,493,774 of NC_056742.1, forward strand.
AATAAAAAGAAAATGTACTACAGACTCTATCTGTGCTGTTCCCTGATGTTTTTTTTTTGGGGGGGGTTAAGAAAGCTACTGAGGACAAGAAGGTTGTTCTTCTTCTATTCTGTTTTCTTTCTTATGCTATAATCATCTAATGATTATGATCTGATCTATCTAATAATGATCTTATGATCTATGCATACTGTCTCAAAGCCCTATTCCTGGACTCAGCCTCCCACAGATTGTTGTGTGGTGATTTATACCTAACCTACAAGGCATCCTCTCATCCTATACCGATGGATTTGTTGCACATCTGCAAAATGAATAGCATAAGAAATACATGTTCTAAGGATCTTAACCTCATCTGCGGCATACACATGACATATTGAAGGGACACGTACATGTCTCAGAAATTATCCTTTCTCTGTAACGGGCTTCCCATCCACGTGAAGGAAAGCTCATCCCTAACCCTATTCAAATGTAACATGGACCAATGGATGGGAAATAGTAAAGTTATCACTGGTGTGGTACAGTGGATATAAAAAGGGTACACATCCCTGTTAAAATGCCAGGTTTTTGTGATATAAAAAAATGAGACCACAATAAATCATTTCAAAACGTTTCCCACCTTTAATGTGACCTATAACCTGTTCAATGGAATTGAAAAACAAACAAATCTGTTAGGGGGGAAAATATAAAAAATATATAAAATAAAAAACATACAATAAGCTGGTTGTATGTGTGTACACCCTTAAACTAATAATTTATTGAAGCACCTTTTGATTTAATTACAACATTCAGTCTCCTTGGGTATGCACCTGCCATCAGTCAAAGAAACTCTGATTAACCCCAAATAAAGTTCAGCTGCCCTAGTAGGATTTTCTTGACATTTACTCAGTTGCCTGCAACAGCAAAAGCCATGATTTGCAGAGAGCTTACAGAGTATCAAAGGGATCTCATTGTTGAAAGGTATCAGTCAGGAGAAGGGAACAAAAAATCTTCCACAGCATTGGATATACCATGGAACACAGTCATCAAAAAGTGGAGAAAATATGAGACAACAGTGACATTGCAAAGAACGGTATGTCTCTCCAAAACTGATGAAAAAACAAGATGAAAACTGGTCAGGGAAGATGCCAAGAGATCTATAGCAACACTGAGGGATCTGCAGGAATTTCTGGCAAGTACTGGTTGTGTACTACATGTGACAACAATCTCCTGTATTCTGCATATGTCTGGACTATGGGGTAGTGTTACAAGACAGAAGCCTTTTCTTACACAGAAAAACAACCACGCCTGTTAAATTTTGCAAAATGTGTTATGGTCTGATGAGTCCAAGATTGAACATTTGGCCACAATTCCAAAAGGTACGTTTGGAGCAAAAACAACACTTTGCATCACCAAAAGAACACCATCTCCACAGTGAAGCATGGTGGTGGCAGTATCATGCTTTGGGGTTGCTTTTCTTCAACTGGAACTGGGGCTTTAGTCAATGTGGAGGGAATTATGAATAGTTCCAAATACCAGTGACTCTTAGCCCAAAACCTTCAGGCATCTGTTTGAAAGCCGAAGATGAAGAGGAATTTCACCTTTCAACACGACAGTTACCCCAAGCATACATCCAAATCAACAAAAGAATGGCTTCACTAGAAGAAAATTAAACTTTTGGAATGGCTCAGCTAGAGTCCAGACCTAAATCCAATAGAAAATCTGTGGGGTGACCTGAAGAGAGCTGTGCATAAGAGATGCTCCCGCAATCTGACAGATTTGGAGCGCTTTTGCAAGAAAGAGTGGGCAAATATTGCCAAGTCAAGATGTGCCATGCTGATAAGACTCCTACCCAAGAAGACTGAATGCTGTAATTAAATTAAAAGGTGCTTCAACAAAGTATTAGTTTAAGGGTGTGCACACTTATGCAACCAGTTTATTGTACGTTATTTTTTATATTTTTTCCCTAACACATTTGTTTGTTTTTTCAATTGAATTGTACAGGTTATAGGTCACATTAAAGGTGGGAAAAGTTTGGAAATGATTTACTGTGGTCTTATTTTTTTATATCATAACAACCTGGCATTTTAACAGGGGTGTGTACACTTTTTATATCCACTGTATGTTCCTAATGGACAGGGGTACCATGTGAACACTTGATATTTACAAGCCTATGTCAGCAATATTTTGGTGAATTTGGGCTAAGCTTGGTTAGGCTTAAAATTGTTCTTGGGCCAATAGCCTAGTACCGAGTATTAAACGATGACTTTTGCATTTACTGCCACAAGCAATAAAATTGTAACTGTTCATCATGATCACTTTCCAAACTGCTTGTCTTTGTCGTGGTGAGGTTACAGTGGTAGGAAGCTTATCTCCAACCGTCTGCAGATCATTCTATGGATTTCCAAACATACCAATATCTAGAACAAGCTAAGAGATATAATCTGTCCAAAGTGGTGTTTGGGGTTTTTTCCCAGAGGTCTGAGCCTGCTACACCTCCCCTAGGAGGCATCCAGGGGGCATCTTATGCACCTTAATAAGGTGTCACAGCAGCATGCCCACTTCAGTTGTTCCTATTATTTTAATTTTCAAAGTATGCCAACAAAAGTATGTAAATGTACTAATTATTAGCAGTGAAATGCAGAAACTAGGGAGCTGCATACCAATCACCCTCTTAGTGCAAGCAGGACTTCTGGACAAAACCAAAAATAGTATGAATATGCAAAGTCACAAATTCAGGGAAAAGTTTTAATTGCTGTTCTTAAAACTTAGAAAGATGATAGAGTAACAGGTTTTGAATTACCATGTATATTCTGAATGATATGAAGTCTGAAACTAAAATAGCAGTCATTATTTAATGATTTTATTTCTCCATAATTTGCTAGACAGCCACAAATATTATGAGAAACAGACCAAAATTATGAGGCAAAAATGTGGACATCCTGTGAAATGGTTAACAGCTGACATGAAAGAATTGTACAGAAACATTATTTTCGGCTGCAGCATTTCAGTAAGGGTGGGGAGGAGGGTCTGCTTTCGGTTTGACGATCATGCGCAGTGTGGTGTGCACCATAAATGAACAGTACAATGAGACGTAACGAGTTTATCCGTACAACAAGATGGCGTCGCAAGTGTTGAAGGTAGGTAGGAGAAAGTATTGACACCCTCTTCTAGAGTTTACTTGTACAGCTACCAGGTTAAGGTAGAAGGGCTATGAATTATGCACCCCATCATGGTTATGCTCAGGGGAAGAGATCCCCAGAAAAACAAAGTGCCCGTATAAATAAAACTGGGTAGGAATAATACTTGATGGAGTAACATCAGTGGGAGGGCGCTTTTAAGTGCACGTGAAGGACGCCTTCTGAATTTTGTATGACGTTGAATATGCCTTCACAAAACCATGCTACTTTGAAATACTGGTAAACAGCAAAAATAAAATACACGAGTGAAAAAGTGTCGTTAAGTTCACACCACTGTATAAAGCTTATGCATGTTTGCCAGTGGTTTGAACGAACGATGAGAAAGGCTACGAAGTAATGTCATGATTATATTTTTGTTTTATAGATTTATTTGTTGTGGCTGCACCTTGCCTACTGTTGTACACCTCTGCAGTGGATTGTGTTGCAAGAAAACGTGGTTATTGTATGCATCATCAATTTGTTTCCGATATGCCATTCTAACAGTTGAAAGGGGGGGGGGTGCTTAAATAATTTCAACAATTCACTGAACAGTTAATAAGACAACACGTTTTTATAGGCATGTGTTTCAGAACAATAGATGCCTGAGACTGTCGTCACTGACTCAAGTCCTCTGTCAGAAAAATCAAAAAATGTTATGAGGGACATGTTAAAGTATGAGTCAAATCAGGCACAGTTCAAAGTCCGTGATCTTGACATGATAAAAATACTTTCTTAGTCATGCCTTTATAAGTGTTACAGACAATTGTGACCCATTGTGGAATGAACAAAATATCAGTATCGCATGAGTTTTAGATTATACAAAATTTATTTGTTGACACTTTATTGCCATTGAAGTCCAACTGGTTAGGAGCCCATTTTCAGTGGAGGCCCAGGGAGAAAAGCTTCAAATTGTTACAAAACATTTTAAGAACAGTAATTGTATGGTCTAAATAATGCAAAAACACATATACAGTTTAAATAATAACCATACCAAGTTAGACATAATGTGAAAACATTGGTTAAGAATTGATACAGCCTATATGATAATGATTTCATATTTAGAGAAATTGTAGCCAGTTTATAGAGAAAAGTTAGTATAATATATATAGGAATTGCAATATGAAGTGAGACAAAAAAAACGGGTTGGAAAGAAAGCCGGGATCGAGAAATATATTGAAGTCTGAAGTGAGTGAACAAGGGAGAGTAAGGAAGTATAAGTCATGCATAGGTACTTGTTCATATGTAGGGGTATAGTTTATCCTGTGGTTGAGTAAGAGCAGAACTAGATTTCAAGTAAGAAGTCTTTCAGAATTGTTGCCCTGATGATTACACGTAAGGAGTTCCAGGCCTTAGCAGGCTGATATGAGTACAGATCATGCCCATCAGATTTGATAGGTATGTGGACAAAGAGGGAATTTTGGTGACCGGACTGTATTAACTGATTGGGAACATAGTTCTGTAGAATGGTATTTAGTGCCAGACAAGAAGATGCATGTTGGATAATCTTATAGGAGCTATGAAACTGTATATATGTTAGTTGATGGGATAGTTCTAACCGAGTTTGGCTTTTTGTGCTATACATGGGGGGAGGGGTCTGAAAGGGTTATTTATTGCAAATTTAACCACTTTATTATAGCATTGTGGACCTGTACCGATTGGTTAGACAGCGGGACAGAGCTGGGAAATATGTGCAGGTAAGGGTGATAAAGGATAGTGAGGGAAACGTACTCACAAGTGATGAGTGTGTTGAGTAGATAGAAAGAGTACTTTGAAGGGCTGATGAATGAGGAGAATGAGAGAGAGAGAAGATTGGATGATGTGGGGATAGTGAATCAGGAAGTGAAACAGATTAGCAAGGAGGAAGTAAGGACAGCTATGAAGAGGATGAAGAATGGAAAGGCTGTTGGCCCAGATGACATACCAGTGGAAGCATGGAGGTGCTTAGGAGAAATGGCAGTGGAATTTTTAACCAGATTGTGTAATGAAAGTCAGAGGATGCCTGAGGAATGGAGAAAGTGTTTTGGTACCTATCTTTAAGAATAAGGGTGATGTGCAGAGCTGCAGTAACTACAGAGGGATGAAATTGATCAGTCGCAGCTTGAAGTTCTGGGAAAGAGTAGTGGAAGCTAGGTTAAGAAGGGAGGTGATGATTAGTGATCAGCAGTATAGTTTCATGCCAGGAAAGAGCACTACAGATGCAATGTTTGCTCTGAGAGTGTTGGAGAAATACAGAGAAGGTCAGAAGGAGTTGCATTGTGTCTTTGTGGACTTAGAGAGAGCATATGACAGGGTGCCTAGAGAGGAGTTGTGGTATTGTATGAGGAAGTCGGGAGTGTCAGAGAAGTATGTAAGAGTGGTACAGGATATGTATGAGGGTAGTGTGACATTGGTGAGGACTGCAGTGGGAGTGACAGATACGTGTAAGGTGGAGGTGGGATTTGCAGTGGTGATGGACTGGTTGACATATGAGATCAGACAGGAGGCCCCGTGGACTATGATGATTGCAGATGACATTGTGATATGTAGTGAGAGTAGGGACCAGGTTGAAGAGACCCTGGAGAGGTGGAGATATGCTTTAGAGAGGAGAGGAATGAAGGTCAGCAGGGCTAAAACAGAATATATGTGTGTAAATGAGAGGGAGGGTAGAAGAATGGTGAGGATGCAGGCAGTAGAGTTGGTAAAGGTGGATGAGTTTAAGTACTTGGGATCAACAGTTCAGAGTAATGGTGAGTGTGGAAGAGAAGTGAAGAAGGAGAGTACAGGCAGGGTGGAATGGGTGGAGAAGAGTGTCAGGAGTGATTTGTGACAGACGGGTACCAGTAAGAGTGAAAGGGAAGGTCTACAAGAAGGTAGTGAGACCGGCTATGTTATATGGGTTGGAGACTGTGGTACTGACAAAAAGGCAGGAGTCAGAGCTGGATGTGACAGAGTTAAAGCTGTTAAGATTTGCACTGGGTGTGACTAGGATGGACAGGATTAGGAATCAAATTAGTGTATTAGAGGGTCAGCTCAGGTTGGACAGTTTGGAGACAAAACAAGAGAGGCGAGATTGCGTTGGTTTGGACGTGCTGAGGAGGCATGCTGGGTATATTGGGAAAAGGATGCTAAGGATGGAGCTGCCAGGTAAGAGGAAAGGAGGAAGGCCCTAAGATAAGGTGTATGGATGTGGTGAGAGAAGACATGCAGGCGGTTGGTGTGAAAGAGCATGATGCAGAGGACAGGAAGAAATGGAAACAGATGATCCGTTGTGGCGACCCCTAACGGGAACAGCCAAAAGAAGATGTTGATTATAGCATTGTTCACATTTTGATTTTTGTGATGCCTGAAGGTTAGTAAGTATGGAAGTGTCATAAAGTAGTGTGGGGTGTAGATAAGTAGTGGAATGTGTAATTTTAGTTGTGTTGGTGAGAGTTTTTCGTTCTGTAAGGCTTACCTAGTTTTTTATTTTTTTTTTTTTGTTAATGTAGTTTTGTATCATCATCATCTTCTTTTGGCTGTTCCCGTTAGGGGTCACCACAGTGGATCATCTGTTTCCATTTCTTCCTGTCCTCTGCATTTTGCTCTGTCACACCAACCACCTGCATGTCCTCTCTCACCACATCCATAAACCTTATCTTATGCAGTTTTGTATATCGGGTCAAATTTAAGAGTGTCATCCACTATCATCCCTAGTAATTTGCTATTAGAAGGGTCTTCAGTGGTCATGTTATTGAGGGAGAGAGGATTTATTTATTTTTTCATGAGATGGGATTTGGGGAGCAGTAGGAGTATTTTTTGAAGGGGAGGGGGTGATAATCAGTTGTGAGTTACAAAGCCATGTTTCTGTTGAACCTTCCTGAATAATCTTTTAGAAATGCGCCAGGTTTTCAGATGTGCATATGAGTGTGGAGTCTTCCTTTGTGGCTGTGTGGAGGATGTTAGTGAAAATGTTAAAAAAGATCTAGCGTTGTGTTACACCGGTGGTGACTGGGAGTCGCAGAGAGAGGGTGGGGTGCCATTTTATTAACTGATACCTATTGGACAGGTAGCTTTTGAACCACAGATGAGTGGGCTGAGTTAGACCTAGTGAGGACATCTGAAGTAGAAGTTTGCTGTGACAAACTTAGTCAAAGGTGTTAAGTCAAGACATAAGAGATTAGTTTGCCATTATCTCTGGCTTTATCGATAAATGTTAGAAGTACAGTGTTAGTAACAGAGGGATGGAAGCCTTGGGGTATGTGGTGTGTGTGTAGAGGAATAATGTGTGATTTTATTTTTCCAGAGAGAGGAAACATGGGATTCCTGGACTGACCTAGTTATAAGGATTGAGACGGGCTAGGCAGTGCTATCTGCTGCTATTTTAAGATGCTCTTTTGCATGGTCATCAGCTGAAATAAAGCATAGTTTGAGTTTAAGACTAGGTTTATATAGGATGTGGGTACAGGTTTGAAGGTGAAAGTGGATGTGGTAATATGTGGCTTTTGGACAAGGTTGGGATTGGATTTTAGGAAATCCTTGGTTAGGGATGCTTTACTGTCTCTAAAATAAGAGTTGAATTCTATTGCAGGTTTGAATTCTATTGCAGGTTTGAGTGGCAAGTTACTGGGAGAGGGCTTAGTGATGAATTTTTCGCCAAGATGTTAAAAAAAATTCTGGTCAGCCATTAAAGAAATCTAAATTTGTGTTTACTGTCCTCAAATTTGTTCTACTGTTTTGTTGTCGTTTATTTGGTTTTTAGTACAGTTGCAAAGTTTTCTGTAGTGTCGTGTTGTACATCTTTCCATTCTTTTTCTCTAAGGTGCATTAGCATTTACTATATTTGGACAGCCAATTTGCATTATTTCTGTTTATTTTCTTCCTTCTAGGAGGTGCAAGGCTTTTAAGGATATTTAGGAAAGTTGTATTGAATTAATTTACAGCGGCATCCAAGGGGAGGATTTTCAGGATGTTCTAGTTAAGATGATAGAGTATTAATGAATATATCTGAGTTAAAGTTGGACGGGTTGTGTGTTTTATAAACATGCTGTTTAAGTTGATGTGTGAGATGTCTGGTTGTATAGATTGGGAGAAGGTCACTGAGAGTGTCTGACATTGACCTGTGGTGATGAATTTACTAGGGTCTGATGTTAGGATTCAGTCTTGCTATAATGTGTGTGGCTAATAATTAGTTGTGTGAAACCATATAAGTTTGAGCTAGGTGTAAGGGGGTTAGTTTATGTCCGGCCAGTTGACATTCACATCGCCTGTAGTATTTTTTTTCTTGTGTAATTGTTTTCTTCCAAGGTAGCTGTATTGTTGGCAGGAGGGATGTAAAAGTGGTGCACATTGTTTTATATTTGTTTATTTTCAGGAAAATAATAAGAAGCTCTGTTGAACTGAATTTTGGTATTGGTTTGGTGTAGAGGGCATTGTGGGTTAGAGTTGTGGTGTTTGCAATAGAAGGGGCCAGAATTCAAGTGAATGTCTCCTCCTTGGAGGATTTTAGTATATTGTAGTATTATTGACAAAGTTATTGATAAAATAAAACTTCCATTTTGGTAATGTCATAGGTGTGTACTGCCGTGTAGAAAATTTCCAGCAATTGCCTTCTGAGTTCTTTTACACAGTGTGTTACATTTATTTCATTGTTTGCATCCCTTTAAGGGACACCTATAGCTGTAGAGTTTGTATACCCTTGTTTGCTGCATTCCTTCATAATACCTTTGTTGTGTAATGTCCCTATTTAAACATCAAAGAACATAATAAAGTAGCTTAAAACTGAAGAAGGGTATTCTGCAGTTCCCTATTCCAGCTTCTTAGCTGTCTGTTGGTGGGTGCAAAAGGTGGGTAATATTTAATGGAGTATGATTTGTTGTCATAAGGGAAGGAAGATTGACTGCAACCCAGGAGTATTTGAGTAGTGGTCCTGGACACTGGATGGCTTGACCTGGAGTGGATATGGAAATGGTAAGGAACATCTTAAATGCTGGATTTGCCCACCCTGGGTGGGTTTCCTATCTGGTTGTGGACCTTGGTGGAGATGAGAAGTTCTAGCTTAGATGAAGGTACAGGAATCGTGCAACAGAAAGTGTACATATGGTAGCATGGACTGTATTGAACTAATCAAGTCACGTGCAGAAGGTGGAGATACAGGTTGGCAACTGAGGAAAAACTCTTTTGCCCTGTTTTTGGAATGATTCTGTACTGGGGTTCCTCTCATATCCTCTCTGGTTTGCTTTGAAGCTTGAGGAGAGGCACCAGGACTTTGCAGGCAGAGGAATGGTGGGGAGGGGTTAGTGTGTGTAAAAAAAAAAAAAACACACGCTAGGCATGTAGCTGGTGAAATGTAATGATTCAGCATTTCAGCTAAGAATATGCTGTGGAGCAGGACGAGACTAAAGCTGTACGTTGTGTTCGTATTCATGTAAAGGATCTAGGATCTTAGTCTCCGTTATTGAGTTTACTGCATACTAACATTCAAAAAGCTTGATTTTGCTGGGGCATCTTGTTGAAATTGTGTGTGTCATGTAGGTGTATGTATGCAACACACAGACCTGCAGTAACTGGTGTGTATAAACATTACACAAAAATGTAAGGAGATCTATATATTTTTCCTAGTATTTATTTTTGTAGTACACTCTCCAGTCTTTGCTTCCCAAGCCTTGTTTGTGTTTCAGAAATACATTTTCAGGCAGAGCTGTATTGGACAAGTGGCCACATGTAAGTATCCTTAAGTAAGGTAGAAATACAATTTCCCCTAGTTGCCAGCTCAGTGTATGAGATCTTTTGGTTATAGCTGCAGGGTGGTGTTCAGTCCTTTGCTGTCCTTCTGTCACTGTCCGTGTGGAGTTTGTGTGTTCTTTCTGTGTAGTACTCTTCCTCTCACCCCCAAAACACTCGCTGGTTAAACTGGTAACACTAACTTGTTAGTATGTGTATACATTTTGCATTTGCCATTGTTCTTGTAACCGACATTGTGGTTCAAGTGGGTGAGAGATGAACTAGGTCATTTGTGTAGTTGGGAAATGAATATGTTAAAATTTAAATCATTTTTTAATGTCCAGTTATTTTTGCAGCAACCTCTTCGAACATTACATCTATTTTTTCCATTTTAGTGGTGACCTTTCCCATTGTTTTGTGCCTTAGTTTCTGACTGTAATATGTCATAGCCTAGTACCTATCTATGAACCTATCTGCCCAAGGGCATTTATAAGCCTTGCCAGAGTGTGTCTGCTTTCGCCGCCCCATTGATTAATTAACTGATCCTCTGTCAAGCAGAGCCAATGAAGTGATCCCAGGGGTGTATTTTCTGTTACCCATCCACTCGTCAAGATTTCTCTTGAGTGTTAGTGAGGGGCTCTGTCTGATGTCATTTGGAATTTTATTTCAAAGCATGGGGGAGTCTCTGTGACAGGAATCTATCCCTCCAGCATGTTCTATTTATTGTTGTGGCGAGGTTTAGCTCACTAGAGCACTTGGCTCGCAGTGACTTGGATTTCTTTAGGTGGAGCATGTCCATCAATTCTGAGTTGGACGTGGTTTTGTAAGTCAGGCAGAGATCACCTCTGAGTAAGCGATATGCCACTGAGTACAGCTGGAGTTTTTTCAGTCGGGCTGCATAGGACATATGTTTGAGACCAGTAATCCTCTTGGTGAGGCACTTTTGTGGTCTTTCCAGCTGTTGGAAGTGTCTTGTGAGGTACATCCCAAATGGGGCATTGTACTCTATGATGGGTCCAATGAGTGACGAGTAGAGTGGCACTATAACCTCTTTATTTCTAGATGCGAACCCTTTAGTAATTAGATGGGCCACATAGAAGGATTTCCTAACTACTTTGGCAATATGATTGTCAAAGGAGAGATTACTATCTACCTGGGTCCCCAGATCTCTTATTACCTCTTCTGTATTTAGGGGGCTGACACCTATGTGGTAATTCGTGGGCTTTTTGTTTTTCCCAAATGGGATGACTCTGCATTTTTTGGAATTTAGCTTGAGGCCATTGACACCAGGTGTCCGTCTCAGTAAGGCCGTTTTGAAGGATGTCCGTGTTAGCTGGAGAGTCAGTTAAGGCTCCCAGTTTGCAGTCATCGGCGAACTTGGTTAGCCATAGTCCTCCTGTGTCTTCCTGTACTTCTGAGAAGTATATACTGAGGGGTCCCAGGACCGAGCCTTGCGGGACACCACTTGCGACTGGTTTAGAGTCGACCTGGAGCCCATTATTCTTACCGTGTGAATTCTGTCTGTAAGCCAGTTGGCAACCCATCTCATGACATAGGGATTTATGTTCAGGCTGGTGAGTTTTTCTGTAATACCAGAGTGGGGAATGATGTCGAAAGCCTTGGTGAGGTCAAGGTAGGCTGTGTGTACCACCTTTGCCTCATCTATGGCCTTGTTGACGGTCTCGAAGAAGTCAACCAGGTTTAGTAGGCATGATATGCCCTTAACAAAGCCAAACTGGGTCAGGTCAAGTGTTTGGAGTTTCCCAATGTCTTTGTTAATGAGTTCTATGATGATGCAGTCCATAGCCTTGCAGACCAGGCTAGTCAGGCTTATGGGGCGATAGTTACCAGGGTCAGTTGTGGCCCCTCCTTTGTGGAGAGGAATAACCGTTGCTGTGCACCATTCTATGGGCACGTAGCCTGTGGAGAGGCTGAGGTTGAACAGCGTGTTTAGGTGGGGGTTTAGTTCGTTCTGTAGTTCGTGCAAAACGCAACCTGGGACACCATCTGGTCCCATTGATGCTGTGTTTTTGACTTTTGAAAGGACTGTTTCCACCTGTGCGTCTGTGATTTTTGGGACACTACACTTTTCCGGTATTGTTGTGGGCCCTTCTGGAGGTGAGAGGGGGTTGAAGTTTGCACTGAATTTTATCTGCCAGGATGTTGGCAATATCAGTAGGTTCAGTATATTTTGTGCTGTTTTGCACTAGTTCAGTGCATATCTGCGAGTTGCCACTTAGATTCTTAACATAGCTAAAGAAGGCTTTGTGGTTATCTTTTGAATCCTTGGCTAGTTTTCTTTCGGAGTTAGCCTTGGATGATTTCATGAGGGACCTCAGTTTCTTACTGATACTGATCAGGGATGTCTTTCCTTCTTGGGATTTGCTTTTTTTCTGAACTAGTTTCCTTCATCTATTGTATAGCCTGTTTATTGCAGGGGTCCACCAAACTGGTTTCCTTCTCTTAGAGGAGTGAGTCTTGATTTTGCTAGGGATGGCACGATCCATGCGTCTTTGTAGGTGCTCATAGAGTGCATTTTTAAAGGTTTCTGCATCTTTGGCAGCGTTATCCTTTAGCGTGGGGGCTGTGAAACTTGCCACCTCTGTTTTAAGTAAGGTGAAGTTTGCTTTTAGAAAATTTTTTTACTGTGGTTTCCGTAGTTGGGGTGGTGGTGGGCTGTGGACATCCAGAGTGACTAGTTTATGATCTGATCTAACCAGTGACGGGTTGACCTCTGGTGTGGAACACCTGTTGCCCATGTTGGTGATGACCAGGTCCAATAAGTTTTCACCTCTGGTAGGGGAGTTTACCAGCTGATCAGGGCGTTTGAGATGATGAATTCCAGGAAGAGCTGGGCCTGGGAATTTGTACTCTAGTAGTTTTCCCAGTGAATGGTAGGGTAATTGAAATTGCCCAATATCAGGGTGTTTGGTAGGACCTTCATGTTTTCCAATGTCTCCAGAAAGGTGATGTGGTGGTCCTGGGTCATGGAGGGTGATCTGTAGCAGGTCACAATTTGCATTGCAGATTTGAATGATAGTTGCACATGGATGATCTCAGAGGTATCATGCTGAGCCACTAACCTGGAGGTGTAGGTATCCTTGATGAATATGGATACACCCCCTCCTTTTGTGTTTCGGTCCGTGTTCTGTGGCCGAAATGTGTGGTATGAGTTGTAGCCCGGTAGTGCTGGGGTGCTCTCTGGAGCCTTGAACTAGGTTTCAGTTACTGCACAGATGTCGAATTTCTCCATACTGAGGAGTGCTTCGAGTGCGTGCATTTTGAGATTTAAACTCCTGGCGTGAGTATACCCTTGTTAATTGTGCTGTTTAAGGAGGTGGGTTTGACTTTTGAGCCTTGCCTAAAAAAGGCACTATGGGGGCAGCAAGACAGCAAGAGCCTTGGCCAGTATTCGAAAGCCTAGGGGTGACAGGTGCAAGCCGTCTCTTGTGAAGCAAAGTGGCTTGTTGAGAATGTCATCCCAGGCTGACAGACACTGGATCCCCTTTGAATGACACCAGAAGCTTAGCCAGTTGTTGAAATTGATCATTTTTTCTTTATACTGAGGTATCATTCTTGGTGAGGGCAGGATGCTATTCAGGGTCAGGGTTATTAGGGTCATTGTTGACACATTTTCAGTTACAGGATGACATTAGGTTGTGCATTTTTATTTATTGTTGTAACTGAATGGCTACTTTTCGTAATACTATGTAACAAAAAGTAAATGAGTAATAAACCCGCATAGGTTATTCAGCATCATTTCCAAACGAGTCCTGGATGATGTTTTCTACCCAGTGAAGTCCATAAAATGCTTATGATGACTAACAACACTGCATGCTGGGTAGTACATTTATTTGATAGGAGCTGCTGCATGCTGGGTAGTAAATTTTTTTTGATGGGAGCTGTGTACCATGACGTGTAGCCACCATGCGTGAGGTGACAACTAAGTGGCTTTTAGGTTTCAAAGGCTCACAGGTCTAACGAGTGATGTGAATATTTTAGTGTCGGGGCATGGAGTTTTACTGCGCAAAATGATTACATTAGATTATTTCTCCTGTCTAGTTATTATTTTATTATTTATGGCTTTTACTTCTGAGTTATGGTCTTTTCAGTGAAGACTTGAGTAACTCTAACTTTTTTCTTTTTTTAAATCTATATAATTTAATGCAAATTAATAAATTAAATAACTGCATTTGTTATGCAAAAATATAAAGTAAAATATGCTAGGAAAATGTGGGATATAGAAAAAAGTGCATCATTAGATAATCATGTAAAATGTTTATATAATGATGCATGCAATGAGGTCTATGTTGAAGATCATCATAATTTTACTATCTGATGCCTGTATGTCGTTGTGGGCAGGTTATTTTCATTGCAGTTGAGTGGAGTCCATCATTGGTAGAATGTTAGTTTAGTGGCATTCTGCACATGGCCATAATTTGCAGTTTTTAGCTCTTACAAGTTGAGAGGTAACATCTGCAGGTTTCAGCCAGTCCACCCTAACATTCGAGGAGAGAGCCATTTATATTTCTGAGACTTACCACTGTTCTTGTATTTTGATTGCAAAAGTGTGGTTGCTGCCTAGCTACATAGCATAGAGGGACAGAGCCCTGACTACGACTCAGGTGACTGGCATTCAATTAGGATTCCTGGCACTGGAGTAACCAAGCAGGAAGGGAAAGGACTGAAGGGGTGTGACCCACTTGCCACTCCCAAGAAGAGAGAGGAGTTGCAGGCTGTCTGTGAGCAGATGGAGTGGTGTAATTTGTGGTGGACACGGGAATCACCATTCAAGCTTGAGGACAGGAGGGTAGAGCTAAGGCTGCTTGCCTGTAATGCCTGTTACAGACGTCAGGTGTGGTCAGCATGGTCAGCCCATTGCATGCTCCCTTCCCGTGTGGAAACTAAGTATGCATGGGAGATATAGGGCCTAAGAAAAAAAATTCTGAATTGCTCTCGGTGGTTGCATAAATGACAGCCTGTCCCATTTAACCCTTGTTCCAGTAGTGGGTAATGAATGAGTCAGTTGTCAGGGAAGAGGGCTAATGATCGGCAGGCAGTGGGTGAAAAATTGGGAGGGGTGACTGCTTGTATATGTACACAAAGGTAAGAGGTTTTGTACAATGTAATATTCCCCTTACTCTGAGGTGTAGTGATCTTGACTTCTGCATAATAAGCAGAAGCTATTTTTTAGTGGTAGTCTCACAAGTGTCTGAAGTTCTGAGACATGTACTTGCTGGTTTTGGACTTTTGTCATGTACCCTGTTTTGGGACCCATTTGTTTATTTCAATGTTACTAGCATTTACAGAGCTTTTTGACACTGTTGGAGGTAGTGATCTATTCTATTGTTCATAGGTTCATAGGTTCATACTAGGCTATCTGCCCTGGGGCAATTATAAGCCTAGCCCGATTCTGTTTGATTTGAGTATACTGTGCCCTTTTTTAAGGTTTAGTTTACTGTGCCTCTGTCTAATAGTGACACAGGAGTAATCCCTGGGACAAATCTACGATACCCCATCCACTTATCGAGATTCTTCTTGAAGAGATTCAGTGAGGTGCTGATTCAGTGAGGTGCTCTGCCTCACATGAACTGGAATTCTATTCCCTCTGGGTTATGAACCTGTCCCTCCAGCAAGTTCTATTTATTTCTGTGGGTGGCTCTAAGGGATTTAGATTTACTGAGGTGGAGCATGTCCATTAATTCTGGATTTGACATAGCTTTGTATGTCAGGCATAGAATGCAACTGAGTAGAGCTGGAGTTTTTTTAACCGAGCAGTATATGGCATCTGTTTGTGACCCTTGATCCTCTTGGTGAGATACTTTTGGGGTCTTTCTAATTGCTGCAGGTGTCGGGTAAGGTACATCCCAAAAGGGGCATTGTATTCTATGATGGGCCTGATGAGGGATGAATAAAGGCACGATTACCTCTCTTGATCTAGATGTGAAACCCTTCGTGATGAGGTGGGCTATGTAGAAGGTCTTTCTAACCACTTTGGCAATGTGGTTTTCAAAGGATAGATTGCTATCAACTTGGGTCCCCAGGTCTCTAATAACTTTCTCTGTACTTAATGGGTTTCCCTATGTGGTAATTTATGGGCACATTGTTTTTGCCAAAGGGTATGACTATACATTTTTTGGCATTTAGCTTTAAACCATGGCGCTGGCACCAGTTATCTGTCTCTGTGAGACCTTTTTGAAGGATGTTTGTGTCAGCTGGAGAGTTGATTAAGTTTGCAGTAACAAGAGTGGTCCCAGGACAGAACCCTGTGGGATGCCACTTGTGACCGGTTTTGAGTCTGACATGGCTCCAGCAACTCTCACTCTGTGGGTTCTGTCTTTGAGCCAGTTTGCAACCCATCTTGTGACATAGGGGTTTATATTTAAGCTGGATAGCTTATCTATGATGCCAGTGGGGTATTGTGTCAAATGCCTTTGCAAGGTCCAGATAGGCTGTGTGGACTACCTTTCCTTCATCTATGGCTTTGGTGACTGTTTCAAAGAAGTCAACCAGGTTCAAAAGGCAGGATCTGCCCTTGAAAAAGCGAACTGGGTAGGATCTAGTGTCTGTAGGTCCCCAATGTCTTTGTTTATGAGCTCCATGATGATCCTCTCCATAGCCTTGCAGACTAAGCTAGTCAGGCTTATGGGGATGCTCCACCTTTGTGGAGTGGGACCACTGTTGCTGCACGCCATTCTGTGGGCACATATCCTGTAGTGAGGCTGAGATTGTATAGCTGTTTTATTTGAGGGATTAGTTCCTCTTGTAGTTCATTTAGGACGCAACCTGGGACGCCACCTGGTCCCATGGAAGCAGTATTTTTTGCTTTGGAGAGGGCAGCCTTCACCTGAGCATCTGAGATGTTTGGGAGGCAGCCTTCTGCCGGGATAGATATTTGCTCTTGTTTGCACTGAACCTGTCTGCCAGGATTTAGAATCAACTCAGAACAAGTCTGGGAGTTGCATCCCAGGTTTCTAACATAACTGAAAAAAGCCTTATGATTGTCTTTGGTGTCCTGTGCAATTTTTCTCTCGAAGCTGGCCTTGGAGGATTTTATGAGGGATTGTAATTTTTTGCTAGTACTGATCAGAGATGCCTTCCCTATTAGGGATTTTGCTCTATCATGTAGTAGCTTCCTCCTTCTGTTGTACAGTTTATTTATGGCAGGGGTCCACCAGACTGGTCTTGGTTTTGTTTGGGATAGCATGATCCATGCATTCCTGGAGATGTCCGTAGAATGCATTTATATAGGATTCTGCAGTTTGGGCTGTAGTTTCCACTGGCCCTGGGGCCTTGAAGGATTCCACTTCGGTTGCATAGGACATGCTTCTTACTCCCCCACATTTGATGCCTTTTACTTTCAGTGGCTGCAACCAGGCATGAAGTGCAAGCAGGTCCTTAACGATCTTCACCCAGAATAATTTTACTGAGGTAATTTCCTGTTGATTTGAATTTGGGAGAGCACTGGTCAAGACTGATCAGTTTGTCTCATCCTGAGTATAAACAGTGAAAAATGTTACAGAATAGGTCCTGTAAACAAGAATACAAAGAAAACATCAAACAAATTTAAACAGCTTTATGTACAAAGCCAGCAGGTACCCACTTTTGTACAAGACAGTTGAAAAAAATATGTAGTATAGAGGATGAAGAATAGCTGTTTTAGAAAGTTAAATGAGAGAAAATCAGAGGGTGGTGAAAATTGGGTTATATGTCCTGAGAGAAGTCAGTTGCATTTTTCTTTCAATACACACACATATCACATGTGTAAAATAAATGAAGAAAAAAATGTATATATATATATATATATATATATATATATATATATATATATATATATATATATATATATATATAGATATGTATATTGGCTATATGGTGATAAGAGAAAATTAAAGGTTTACTATTAGTTCATATACAGACGTTAGAGATGCTGTGATGTGATTTCAAGCTCGTCGATGTATCTTTAGGAGTAGGAAGTTTGTTTTAATGAAATTTCTTAAGGTACTAGAAGGGATCTCTGGCTTCAGTTTTATTTTGAAGGAAACTACTTTATGGTCTGACCTAACAAGTGATGAAGATAAGCAAGGGACTTTCAAGATGCTCCTATATTAGTACTGAAATATGAAACTTAACCGTCATTGTAGCTTCCTTGTTTTTAACTTTTAATGTTGTTCTTAATTTTTCATGTCCTTGTTTGTTGAAACTGTATATCTTGTGTATATAATCTGACTTTACAAATCGTAATGCTTCTGTGACCTTTGGCTGTAGTTTGAAAACGATACTGTGTGTGCGCGTAAGTGCATTAGCCTGGTGATCAAATTCAAATAAAAGTTTATTACTGGTTTAAGTTTAAATTTCCGTTTGGATCCGTTTTGCTTTGACCTCAAAATGCTGCTGTGAGACTTACCTACATTTTATAGTCTTAGCATTGTTAGGTTTGTATGTTAACTTTGTATTAAAAATATTTTGAATTTGATGATATTTGGTGATGGGGAGGAAAAATAAAAATGGCACCAGTGGTAATATAGTTAGTTAGCCAGTCTTTACAGCCTGATACACTAAGTGAACAAGCCCTACAACTTTCATAATGGTGCCATCTTAGAAAGTTAATCCTTTTGGTATTGATTGTGACATCTTTTGTTGTTTAGGTTGTGAAGATAGGTAAAGGCTGCCAGCCTAGCCAGATAGAATTATCTACAGAATTCTGCCATTTGTAAATGTTAATGTAAGCCACAGGCTTGTTCTCTTAAATGTGAAAAGACTGCATTGGATATTGAACTGCAAACATGTAACAGAGTGTACTCTGCTGTAAGAAAGCTGTCAAGCATTTCATGACTGTCTTTGTCAAAATTAGGAGCCCATATGTCTAGAGGGAGGCTTCCTGTCTATTGTTTTAAGACCAGAGTTAATGGCTAGAATTTGCACGTACAAGTGTCCATTATTGCTGTGGTTTCTGACCAGGTGTAAAGAATGTAAATGTAGTTTTTGTTAGCCTGGGAACACCATAGAAGTGTGTAGAATGATGTCATGTGAAGCAGCTCTGCATTATCAATTTAAAGAGAGAGAGAATCAGAGAGCTCAGAGCATTTTGTCTTGAGAACATCCAACATCACCAGCACTGATTTGCTCTATATGTAAGTTATTTAGAACTGTGTTTTCTCTAAGAAATAGCTAGGAATTAGGAAAATTAGACAAATTGTTTTTCTGTGTTGATGTCAGAGATTTTCTACGGTATTATTTTAAGTATTTCTCTGTGATCTCTGAACTCTTGACTAGCACTGTGTAGTAAGAAGTATTGTCTTGTGTTTTTATTTATTAAATATTTTTTAAACCTTTCAACTGTGGTGGTTTTATGTAGAGCTAATTTAAGCTCTAGAGTATATTGCATGTATATAGTGAATACTGTACCAAGTCCCTCTAATCAGCCTTGACTGTTCAGCCACACTTACATTTGGATAATAATAGTGCACAGTAATAATTGGACACCCTTTCAGAAGGGCCTTTGAGTAGCCGATATTAGTAGGTGGTGCAGCTGGTACTACCTTTTAGACTGGGCATAAAGGGCACAGCTCGAAAACCTGTGCTGGCCTTCCACAGGAGTGTCTGTGTGGTTGTATACACTCTTATCTCAAAGTGTGTGTGTCAGCTACTTGGGCAGGGACACGAAGCACTGGTTGGACAGAGAGGGTTATGGAGGTTTTAGCTTGCCCACTAGGCTGAGAGCTGGACCATATAGCTGTGCTAGTGGGGAGTCTTATTGGGGACCTGGAGAGAAAGGGAGAAACCAGCCCCAGACTGACTGTGATCTCTGTGTGCTCTTAAGGGAAATTGTACCTTACTTTGTGTGTATTTATTATCCTTTCCTTATGTGGATGCCCCTCACTGGTGTTAGTGGTGAGGATTGAGGCTCCTTGATTGCTGGGCCAGGGCACGGGCGTCACATAGGTAATTTAAACAACTGCGGTATGGTCCCTATAAGATGGATAGTTGCTTGAGGGCATTTCCAGCCTAGCATATCCCATTTACGTTAGAAGACCAAGGAGAAAAGCTCCAGCACTAAGATTTGTGAGGTACTGAGTGCTTTAATAAAGGATTCTGGACTGTAATGAATCGGAAGAATTGTATTCGGAATAATACAACAGCAGTGGTGAGATTAGTGTATGTAATGCAGCTTTATGTTGGATGCAAGTTAGAAGGCTTAACTGAATTGTTTTATTTGAAGCTAGATATAATGACATGCATTACACTAAACATCAGTCATCTTGCCGTACAGAATGTTTTGAAACACATTTTGTAAATGAGTATAAAGTCAGTGGCTGCACGTTGTAACACTAGAGACATGAAAGATGCATTTGTAATGTATCTTTCTTGAGGACATGCAGCCTGAAAGGTTAAAGTCGGGAATAAGTTTTAAGGAGCATGTAAATCATTAATAGTTTAGGAAAATTTAAACTATAAATAGTAGTGGTGGTGTCTTTCGGCTTTTCCCGGTTGGGGTCGCCACAGCGGAACTCCGGTCCACTAATGATTGGCAGTAGATTTTTACGTGCCGAGTTTCCAGCCCTGGCGCACAACCTTCAATGAAGGTACACCCATTCACGCATGTCTCCACACAGAAGATGCTCTAGCTGAGAATCGAACATGACAACGTCTTACTGTGAGGCGACAACGGTACCGCATCACCACCACTGCAGATAAACTATAACTAGTAGTAATGAAGAAAATTGTCAAGCGGCATTTCTTGGAAGGGTTAGAAGGAAGAGTTGCATATAATATGCTGAACAAAATCTTGTGTATGAACCTGTAAGAGAGTATGAGGAAAGGCAGAGAAACCTGGCCGCTGCTGACCTGGATACTGCAGTTCTGGAATACTAGCAAAAGTTTTAAATCCTGCAATAGCAACTCAGTAGTGTTGTGACATAATGGCAAACTTCATAAAAGATGGGCAGTGCTTGCCTACTACAGTATTTTGAAATGGGTGTGAATGTGGGGATCTGCTGTTTTTAGTGAAAGAAAAAAGCTAGTCAGTCTTATCATAGATCAAGGTGAAGGTATCCTTTATCCCAGCAGTTGGGATTGAGCCCGGTAGCAGGTAAATGCATATTTTCTTTCTGCTGTAATTGTTTCATCGGATGGTGATCTGGCAGATTTTGATTTGGTTATCCACCTGATTCTCTAGGGTTTCCAACTGTCCAGAATTAAGGGACACTGTCACTGACATTGGAGGACACAAGAATATGCTTGTTGAGCACAGTAATAGTCTATGACAATCAGGGGAGCCCACAGGATTTTTTGCAGGGGGGATTCAAACCCAGAGACCTCCACTTAGCCCCCCTCCCATGCAGCCATTCCAGTGTCCTATTACTTGACTGTTTCTCCCCAATTGCTGTAAACACTGTTCAAAACTCTGTGTGCATACTGTTTTACACTTTACTTCTGCAATGATTACAGATATTTGGATTTAATTTACAAATTTTATTTCAAATTTTATAGCACAAACGCTGATAGACATTTGCTGAACAAAGCAATAGTCTTATAATGAAAACAGACTTTGCCTTAAAACTTCTCTACCTTTGAAACTCATATTCACTGAAACAGCACTGAAACACACATTCAAAAGAAAATGCATCTGGCCAGTGGCAGGTTGTTTACTTTTCGACTGTTTTCACATCATAAGCCCCTTGCACACATTTTTAGGACCATGCAAAGGTTCTTTGATTCACCTTCCTGATTGTATTAATTATAATATTTAATAATTGAATTATATCCCTTGTATAATACGGCAACACTTGTTAGAGTGTGTTTTAAATTTATAGTTTTGACGTTTCCAGTAAGCAATGAAACAAAACATATGAACCAATAATGACAAACTGCCCCGCTAGAAAACAACTTTATTTCAGTGTTTCATCTACAATTTCAGCGCCTGCTGCCCTTGAAGAATACATTGCCTATGTTACATTAAAAAAATAGTGAGCTGGCATGTTGCAATAGGGAAAGGGTGACAAGCTGAAAAACAGGTTCATAGTTACTAGGCATCTCATCCAAAAGAGGACATACTTAGGACTGCAGCACCCCACCCCCTTAAAATTCAAATCTACTTGCTACGGGAGTAGAACCTACAGCCCTCTACATCAAGATGCAAGTATGCTACCTGCTGTGCTACTAACACTGCTTTAAAATTCTATACCACATTAATGAAACCATTTGCTAAACAAAACAGTTGGACATTTTAAGCAGACTTGGCATGAGCAGCAGTAAACTTCTCTTCCCTAGAAGCTCACAGTTCCTTGAAAATGCACTTGGAAATAAATTCCACCTGCTGACTCTCTCTCACATGCGCACACACCTCAACCTGTTGGTGCAAGAAATCTGGACACAGCCTTATATAAATAGGGACATATTATAAATATTTCTCTCATGAACTTAAAAATTGCTAGAATAACAAGATTTGTCTCGGTATGCATTTTTTCTAAAGGATATGATGTCTAAAACTCAAATCTCTGTCATTATTTCGCAACTTCAGTTTTTTTTTCTTAGGAGGAACATGGGGCAAAAACCTGGACAGCTGAGGGGTATGACTACCTCCCTGTTATATACATGCACACACCTCAATCTCTTAGCACATGAAATCTGGAGAAAGCCTGTTATAATGTTGGGAACAGAGGCCCAAAACTAGGGACACATTTAGAAAGTTGCTAGAATAACAGGATTTATATTAGAATGCATTTTCTGAAGGATATGAAGTCTGACACTCTTATTATTTAGTAACTTTAATCCTTAGCTCATCCCAGTGATTTGTAAAAAAAAAAACGATTTTTTTATGAGAAGCAGACCAAAATATAAAGCAAAAATCTGGACATTCTGTGAAAGTCTGTACATTTGAGAGGTATGGCACACACATACATGCCCCTACCTCCTCAGAAAGTGGATAAAACAACAAGGTTTGCATTAGTATGCATTTTCTGAGGATATGAAGTCTAAAATTCAAATGTCTGCCATTATTTTCTGACTTCAGTCCTCAGTGATTTGTTATGAGAAGCAGACCAAAATATAAAGCAAAAATCTGGACATTCTGTGAAAGTCTGTACATTTGAGAGGTATGGCACACACATACATGCCCCTACCTCCTCAGAAAGTGGATAAAACAACAAGGTTTGCATTAGTATGCATTTTCTGTGGATATGAAGTCTAAAATTCAAATGTCTGCCATTATTTTCTGACTTCAGTCCTCAGTGATTTGCCAGAAAAACAGTTTTATGAGAAACAAACTGAAAATATGAGGCAAAAGTCTGGATAATTCTGAGATATGAACCCCCCCTTACACACACTCTATCTCCTCTTACTTACACATACACACTCTACGTAATTCTTATACACACACACACCCTACCATTACTTACCTACTTCTTACATCCACACACTCCTACCTATTTCTTCCACACACGTACCACTTAAACACACGTGTGCACACCTGCCTCTCACTTGTATATTTGTCCGCAGTCCAAACGTCTTCTGGAATTCAAATTCCATGCAGGCGCCGAAGATGAAGACGTAAACTATTGGTCACACAGATGCAGAAGCCAGCCGATTCCAGGGGGGTGCAAGTTCACCCCCTTGCACCTGCTTGTGGGCACCCTTGACGACAATCCCCTTGAGGGAAGTTTAATGCACACTTCTATTCAGCACGCATTTTGCTTTCACGTACATGTCCAGACAAAGCAGTAAGGTATATACTCCCCTTCATGCCATCTTTGATTGTTTATGCTGCAGTAATGTTTGCTGGCACAGGAATTGTCTCGAGCTTTTTCTACTGATGTGCTCACCGCAGACGATGGCTTGTTATTACGGTCATTATGCTGTGTACCTGCACCAGTGGGGGTGGGCATCTGATGGAGAAGACTGTCCACAGTGGCACTTCATGCAGCAGCAAATGTCACGCCATGTCCCTATTTTGGAGGAACATGCCTGATTTAACCCTGCACATGATGTCCCTAGTTTTGGAGGTACATCACATTTTCTGGCTTGATTTTCCCCTTAATACAATATTCGGAATTCTTATCACATGTAATTATTTTCCCTTAAACTGTCTAGTACACAGAAAACCCTACTACATGACCAACATACTGGTGGCAGTAATAATTTAAGGAAGGTGGATCCCTGTCTTGCATCTTGTCACAATTTTTTTTGAGGCAAAAAATAAATGACCTTATATGGTAGAATTTTGCAATACCATTCTTTTAATTAAAGTATGCAGATTTTACATGGTCTCTTTGGTAATGTGTATATTTTTCCATCATTTTGCTACACTCTCTCTCTTTTTTTAACGTGTTTCTTAGTAGCATTCCACATTCCTACTGGAAATGAGAAAAATGCTATTTGATATTCAAATTTTATGCTAATTAGAAGTCCAGATTTTTGGCTGGATATACCTGTTTTTGTGGGCCTTTGTACCTATTTTTAAAGTCTACAGGTTTGATTGGTATACCTAGCAGTTTGCCCAGTATGCCATCAAGGGCACACATGGCCATGGCACTCCATCTTGACATACCATTCATTTACATTATCTGTGTAAACATGTAGCTTTTCTCCATCAGTGGTTGTTTATGTGTACTGTTAAATGCTTCTTCACTGCCCACCTGACTTTCTCCTTGTAGTGTGAGCAAAAGTTCTATCTAAGCTCAGTTATAGAAAAAATCTGCACAGTTTACTAACCTTTATAGCTTCTTAAAAAGCTACATGTTTACACAGATTTTGTATTAGGACTAACTGCCTCAAATTCATATACTGCTGTCCGTGACAAGTCTGTAACAACTGTACTACAGATTATTTCTGTGCATGGCTTGCAGTTATTTGCTTCTTTTATATTGGAATATAGCTACATGTTTACAGTGCTCCCTGTGACATGATATTGTTCACTGCATTTTATTTGAATGTATGAATATAAACTTCTGTTTAGTGCACTTCTCTCCTGGCTTCCATTGAGAATAAAAGAATAAGGTATGTTTTGAAACAGAATGTTGATTTGGAGGGTTATGCAGGATTGACTTAAGGAAGACGGGGAGATTGTTTGCAGCCAGTAGAATGAGGCAAATATAAGGCAGACATGTTGAGGTAATACTTCACATATAAGGTGGTAGTTATATATTTATGTATGGGAGCACTGAATTTTGTACATCTGTTTTAGTTGAAATTTGGTTGAATATGCAGATGGTCAACAGGTGTGCGAGATCATTCAGTTCTCACGGTTGGGGAATTTCTCCTTTAACTCCTTTATCACATTGTATCCGATAATTAGCAGGGGGTGTGTGGTGGTGGCCCCCCCCTGCAAAAAAAATGTTTTTTGTGTGTGTTTTAGTTTAATTTTGCATACACTAAGGATATTGCTTGGCTCATGTGTCGCAGAGTGTTGACTTTTGCATTATCGGTGTTTTGTGGTAGACACTGTGATTCAGTTTAATTCAATACACTCAAACATCGAGACACACCCATACATATGCATCAATGTAAGATGAGCCAGAAGGGGATTGGGAGGATGGGGCAGGTAGAAGTTTGAGTTAAGGTGATGAGTTTTGATAAACAAGACTGGTGGATGTTCCTTCTGTTGGTATTTTGTGTATATGTATGCCTTACCTACATGTTCAGATGCTTCCTAGTACGCGAGTACTCCAGAGATCAGTGCTTAAATTATTAGAACTCTAGTCCTCACAAAAAAAAAAATTATTACACCAGATAAACAGTCATTTGATTTGTAGCTGCCCATTTGCAATTTTCTAAGACCTCTAGCAGTCTAAACGTGGAACTCTTGTGTTGCAAATTATTCAGATGGAAAGTTTCTGTGTATTCTGATAGTATGTATAATGGTAGGGGAGGGAGTGTGCGGGGATTATTAACCTTTTGAAGAAGACTGCTTTTTTGCAAAAACTGTTCATGTAAGGTGGAATACCTGATGCCACTTTTTTTTAAAACTTGCTTCATCCATTTCCTCAGGATATGCCAGCCTCGGAGTTTATCACATTTGCATATGTTTGGGGTATATAGCAGTGTGGAGGCTTTGTCTCAGAGAAGAAAAATGTTGAACTTTGGCCAGTGTCTGTCTCTGTTCTCACCATAATCTGAACAATCTTCATGAAATTTATCTTTGTAAGACCAATTTGTGTGCAAAGGAATATTCTAAATCATTAAATTCTGTAGTATAGAAGGTTAGTATAGAAGGTTATTGTATTACCGTGATTTGCTGATAGGCACATACACAGTCTTTTTAAAGACACACTGAAATAATATACCATACAGTGTGTAGGCACACTGACATAATATACCATACAGTGTGTAGGCACACTGACATAATATACCGTACAGTGTGTAGACACCCTGACATAATATACCATACAGTGTGCAGACACCCTGACATAATATACCATATAGTGTGCAGATACCCTGACATAATATACCATACAGTGTGTAGACACCCTGACATAATACACCATACAGTGTGTAGACACCCTGACATAATATACCATACAGTGTGTATTATTTGCACTGAAGCCAGCTGGAGGAGATGTTGAGCATATGCTCCTGTTTAAGATTTTTTAACATGATGGAGTAATTTTGACGTATACCATACAGTGTGTAGACACCCTGACATAATATACCATACAGTGTGTATTATTTCCACTGAAGCCAGCTGGAGGAGATGTTGAGCATATGCTCCTGTTTAAGATTTTTTAACATGATGGAGTAATTTTGACGTGTGTTCTTTTTACTGTTTATGTTTAGAAGCGGTTGAAGGATGCATTGAAAATATTGGGAGGAGGAAGCGGTATTTTTGTAACGTACCTCGTGGCTGTTGGAGATGAACGTTTTTATTCCAGTTGCCTCATGCCTGTGTTGCAAAGACTGGTAACTCCAGAGGCAGCCCACTCCCTGTCTGTGAAATGCATTTCCTTGGGACTTATGCCCTTGTCGAGGCACAAGGATTCTCCTCTCCTGGTGAGTCTGTGTTTTTCTCAGAAGCCGTATGTGATGACATTGCCTGATTTGTACATTGCACACTATCCTTTAAATATTTTTTTGGCTGAAAACATCCCTCAGGAACATTTTTTTTTTCATTTTGTTTTGTTATAAATTGTGTGCCCTCCTGAAATCCTTGTGTATGACATCCATACATAATGTATACAGCAGCAGTAAGCACTGTTTTATTACTTTTTTGAAAAATGTTCTATTTATTGAGTTGTAAAAGCTCAGCAGTGCCTGCATCATCTTGCACTTACAGCCGACTGTTGTTAATTACATGTGTGTTGAAATTGTTTCAGACTTGTGCCATCGGTGTGGGACATTCTTCCAGCAAATTATTTAACATCTTATTTAAGAAAATCTGTGCTAAGAATGCAAATACTACTATTTTACGTAAATTTGTTGGTTCTTTTCTACTTCCCTCTTTCCGCTTCTATTTTCCCTCCCTAAATTCTCTGAAATTCATTCAATACATGACCAGTTCTAAGAGCTGCAAGCTACATATGTTGGATGTGAAATTTAAATGTTCTAAATTTCTGATCCCTTTTCTGATCTAACACCACATTCGAGTCACCCTCTGATTACTTTGTCTTCCTGTTTCTTTAATACCTGCAAGTTCATCAGTTAGTAATTTGAAAACTTTGAGACTGTGTGCATTGGGTCCATAAAAAAGACCTTTGGACCAATTCTGTATACCATCTCGGTCACCTACCTGCCAAATGATTACCTTCACTGACTTTGTTGCTGAAAATCTACACTCCTCTTCTATGGCCTCCTTTTGTCCAAATTGCAGCTAACCACTTATATAGCCCTTTTTTCTAACTTTAACTCTTGAGGTTTGAACTTAATCTCTTATTAAAAAAAGATTAAACATAGTTCCTCCCTCTTCATTTTCACTAACACTCGCCCTTTTTGAATTGTTAACCCCTGCAACATTCCACTTTGCTACCCACATTTTCTCTTTTTTATGCTGTCCAAGCCCTACTTCCCTTAGTCTGCTTACCTGTTGCTCCCATGAAGCTGGGCCCCATGGGCTTTTGGGTTGGTAAGGTTCTGACCATGTCTACCACCCTGTCAGGTTAACACACTAGCCATTGCACCCACCATGGCTAATGGCCGTAGAGCTTGGTGCCCCCCCAAGTGATTTAGAAATTTATTTCAGTTTATGCAAAAACTTATCTGTACACCATTATATGTCCCTTGTACTAGCTAACATACATAGGTTCATAGGTAAGTATTAGGCTAGCTGCCCTTGCAGCCTTTTTAAATCCTAGCCAGTTTCCCAATTTCTGTGCTTGAAATAGCCTATCCCATTTGGTTGTAGATTGGCCTTGCCTATCCTTTGGTCAAGAATTATAAATTGCATATGGTATGATCCCAGTTATTCTCATTGGTGGTAATTTGAGGGGACCCGTGCACGTGATAAAACCATTTTAGGAGCTGCCTGTCCATTAGTACACGGGCAGTCCTGGGGTAAATTTTCTGTTTTCCATCCATAGATTTAACTTGTGCTTGTGTATGACAGGGATGTGGATGAGGAGTCTGTTCCATAAAAATGGAATCCTCTGCGAGATGTACCTGCCCTCTAAACCTTTCTGTTGATATTGCAGAAGATTTATAGATGCCTAGACAGCGTATTCCAGATGCCATTTGACTTGTAAATCCTTCAGTATTGGTTTTGAGGATACATTGTATGCCAAGCACAAGTCATCTCTTAGCAGTCTGTAGGGTATAGTATAGTGATATGGCTTTTGGCTTTGAGTTGGTCCATGTAAGACGTGTTGTTCAGGCCTTATATCCTTTCAGTAAGTGCGTCTGTGGACGTTTCACTTGTTGCATGTGTCTGGACAGGTACATGCCAAAGAGAAAATTTTATTCAGTGACTGGCATATTGTGGCCTGAGTAAAGGGGAAAATGACATCCCCAGTTCCAGACACAATCCTTTTGTTTATAAGTTGTGTAACAATAGAAAGACACTTACAACAGTGGACACGTGTTGGTCGAAAGTTAGTTCACTGTCCACATAAGTTCCCAAATCCAGAGCAACTGGTTCAGCTCTTAGGTGCATGTTATCTTTGTGGTAGTACCACAATCTCATTATACTCTCATTAATCCACTGAGATTGTCATCAGATAACACAGTGACCCATGTATCCCATACTTGGTCACGAATTCATAATGCAAGCCTAGCACTTTACCACAGCCAGTAGTGATAGGGCACGTATTGGGTTGATTTAGCACATGTTGTACATAAAAGTACATTCTCCATAATACTTCACCATTGCATAACATGATACTTTCAAATACTGACAGTCTGTTTGACCTACTATAAATATTTGGCAAGTCCTCTGTGGCTGTTCAGCTGCCATTGTTTGGTAAGGGAGAACCACTCTTGTTGGCATCATGTAAGGGACCATATTATACTCCTTTCCTAAGTTGCTCTGAGGAACTGCATTCCTCAGGAGAGGACTGTCCTTCAAGCCACTCTTTCCTGGGAGGGGTCTGCCAGGAAAAGAGAACCTAAAAGTAGACATATTTCTTCTAAAACAGGGAGAATTGGCTGGGTTTTACTAAGGGTTTATTTAGTGCCTTTTAGTCTTTTAAATGCTGAGTCTTCTCTTTTAAAATTGGGATTTCTATCTCACCCCCCCTCCCCCTCATATACTGACTCCCAGATGGCGGGACAGATATTGGACTCCTGTGTTGTTCAGGTTTTCTATCTGCAGTATGGGAAATTTGACACTCCTGAAGAGTTATCTCTTTCTGATACTATTGTCATATGAAATACTTATTTCAGTGGGAACAAAAATAAATTCCAGAATCTCAATAAAGATATAATATATTACAGGTTGATTTTCATCAGCCTGCAGCTGTTCCTTCTGTGTTGCCAGCCTTGGAGGATGTTTTTTTGGCAGCCATTAGTTTGATAGTTAGACAACTGTTTTAAGAACGTTTGATAAATTGTAAAAGGAGCCAAAGACCCATGAATTCCTTTTTTTCTAACCCCAGGTCAGATCCTGCAGTAGTTTCCTTGAGGAAGGCAGCTTCTGCCAATCACCTTATTGCATGTAGCCCTATTGCTTTTGAAAAACTGGGAAAATCCTTTGATATCTTGGGGAAGAAAGTTTTATAGAATAATAAATTGTCAGACTTGCATGTCGAAATTTCTGCTAGCCTCCTCTAGTTATAAGAAAATGAATTGCTGACATCCATTCTTCAGAAGATAAAACATTTCTAAGTCTTTTGCTACCTTCTGTATTTCATGTAACTAAATATTCTTTAAAATGTGCTTATGATGAAACTTCTGATACTCTATCCAGAGAAGCTGCTACTGTGTTTGTGATGAGATTTGCCTGGCTTCGTTCTCAGCACTTACCAAAGGATGTCAAAGCTGGGATTCTGAATATTCCCCTGGATAAAGAAGTTTTTGATGCATCCTCTGTGGAGGTCCTTAAAAGGTTTGATGAAAAGGGAAAGTTAATTCAAGAGGTTACCCAGATTTTTCAACTCTCTCTTTTCTAAAACATACTAGAAACTTTTCTAAAACATACTAGAAACTTCTCTTCCAGTTTGTGTTTCCTTTTCAGGAAATGGAATAGGTGTCCTCAGTAATGTCCAGGAAACCAAAACTTGTGCAGTGGCAGGGAGTTTCGAATTAGAAAGAACGGTTCTCTGAAAACGGAGTTCACGCTAAGAAAACTGACTAATTGTATACTTCCCAAAAGTTTTTTCCCCTTCCCACAATCCTGTAAAGTTCTCCCAAAGCTGAGTCCTTCATTTACTTTGCGGCACGAGATAACTTCAGACACCTTGGTACTGAGCATAATTCTGAAAGACTACAGATGGCGTTGGGATTCCCATCCTTCTTTTCCAGAGCATACGCTCTGTTCACCCTGTAAAACCTTCCTGTTCCTTCTATAAGATGTTTCAGGGGGTATTAGAACCTGTTCCCCCAGGCCTAAGAAGAAAAGGATTTTAATCAAGAATTTGCTGCCAAATAAAGAAGGGACCTGGAGGCCTGTCTTGGACCTTTCTTTTCTAAACCTTCAAATCAAATTCCTAAACTTCACAGTGCTATCTTTTCAGTCTCTTGTTCTGCCTCTGTTTTCTAGTAACTTTGGATTTAAAAGATGCTTATCACATTTCAGTTCTCAAAGACTTTGGATGCTTTTTTTTTATTTTTGGGTTCGCTTTACATTTTCAGTTTTCTGCCTTACTATTTGGCTTATCAACAGTTCCAAGAATGTATAGAAGTTTCCTGGCCCCTTTCCTTATTTTTGCAGATTATTTCACAGGCTGTCGGGAATCTATGGCTTGTGTAATAAACAATTTTCTCAGTCTGCGATTTCAGGTGAGTATTGGGAAATCTTCTCTCATTCCATTCTACATGATAGTGTTTCTTGGATCTCTACTGGATACATCCCCAATGATGGCGTTTCTTCTTGAAGACTTAGTGGAATATTACAAGGAACAATTTCTGATTCCAACCAGATTCAGGTATCTGCCAGGCAATATCTTAGAATTCTAGGTTTGATGGCCCCTGTTGTTCTTAAGATTCCCTTGGGCCAGAATTAAGATTTAGTGGTTTGTCGAGTCATTTAGGGCTTGGCACCACCCGTATTTAATTTCAGATTCCAGTGGCAGGGTTTGTGAAAAAGGAGCTACTCTGGAGGGGGTGAATTTATCTCTCAACTCAGGTCTTCCTCTTCTCTTCCAGACCCTACTCAATTTGTAACCACAGATGCATCAGATTTTAGCTGGGGAGCTGTATCCAAGACTGTGAAAGCTCAGGGCCTCTGGATCAAGTAGGACAAACTTTAAATGCACAAATGTGAAAGGAAATGACTTCTCTAATAAATCAAATCTCTGAACCATCTTTGGACTCGAGGCCCTCTGCTAGTAACCATAGACAACACCACAGTAATGTAGTACTTAGTGGGACAGTTTCTATTCCCTTTGCAGACTTGATGTGGGAATCTTTACGTCCAGGCTACCTACTTGTTCTCATAGCAAAACATTGTTGCAGACAAGTTGTGCAGGACCAAGACCGACTGTCACAAATGAAGTAGAACCTGGGATTCTTCCAGGTAAAATCCATCTGTGGGGAACTGAAGAAGATCTGTTTGCCTCCAGTCAGTCACAATAGACAGTTAAGGAAATTCTGCTGTGTGAATGCTTGCACACAGGCATGGAAGACGGATGCATTTTCATTTTCTTGCGCTGGGAATGTTCATACATGCCTTTCACCCTTTCCTCTGATAACCAGAATCCTTCTAAAGATTCTAAAAAAACTCCACAAAGATAATTGTGGTGATTCCCTTTTGGCCCAGGCAACAGTGATTTCCCCTTATCTTGCTGGCCAAGGTCAATTACCACAAGCTTCCTCACACAATGGACTTCTCGCACAGGACAGGAGTTGTTTGAATCCCCTCATCCTTCTGCTTCTTCAGCTGGTCGCCTGGATGATGAAATTTTAATGCATTTTGTCACCTTTTTTTTTTTTTTTTTTTGAGGATGTGCAGAAGGTATTAAAGGACACAATGAAACCTGCATCTAGATAATTATACGTGGGTAAGTGGAAAAGATTTCTAAGCCTCACACTCCCATGATTCTTCAGGATCAGGATTTGTGTGAGTTCTCTCTTGGCCTTTTTCACTGCTATCAGGATGGACCTTTCATCTGTCTCTGCTTGTCTTGTCATAGATCCCTTTCTACTGTAACACAAGTGAATCCAAGGGGGTTTGCATATCAGTCCACCTAAAAGGCAGGTGGCTTCTTCTTTGGGATCTTAATATTGTACTGGAAAAACTTGCAGTTGAACCTGCTCATAATACTGATTTGAAATCCTTATCTTAGAAAACTGTTACTTATTGCTCTGACATCTGCAAGAAGAGCGTTTGAGTTGCAGGCTCTTACAGTGCATCATTTCTGTCTTATTTTTCACAAAGATACAGTTACTTTACACGTAATCCTTCATTTTTATGCTTAATGTTGTTTTGGAGTTTTACATTGAGTAGGGCCATTCATCTCCTTGTTTTCTTTGTAGAGCCTAAAAATAAGGGAGAAAGAATTTTACACACTCTGTGTCCATTGGCTACTTGTACGACATTGACATGACAAAATTTGTCAGTATTGCTGACCAGCTGTTCACTTCAAATGAATGTAATATAAAGGGGCAAGCAGTTTAAAACTGGACAGTTTTAAGTGGTTGTCTCATGCTATTCCTTTTTCTATTCTCATAATAATGACACTTCCAGGCAATGTCCAAGCCAACTGTGCCAGGGCTTTGGCTGCCTCTGTGGCTTTTTAGGAAGTGATGGACTCTAGAAATATAATAGAGGCAGCAACTTGGTCATCTGTGCATACCTTTACCAAACACAACAAATTATTTTCTTTTGTCAGCCAAGAGCAGGTTTTGCTGGGACTGTTCTTTGTGGGCTCATGCACCTTCTGTCTTTCTCCATAAGCTCTGGTATTCATCCCATTTGCTTTGGGCTACAGCAACAGTGATCTGATGATGAATATTGTACAGTTGTGTAAGTAAACTTACCGTAACAGTAAATGTTTATATAAGTCATTGTTGCAATAGTCACACCTTCCCTCTGTACTCCTTTTGGTTTTAATTTTTTGTCAGAGTGTGGAGATGCATTTTTTTTCCTAGCACATATTTATATGTTAGGGCTTTTGCCTCACTCTGAAGCAAAAAAGTTATGAAATGTTGGCACCCTAGATGCTAACTATGACTTTCTCAAGTTGTACAGTGGCTACAGCTTGTGGAAGGTGCCATACAGCTTTGAAAGCTGATTGGCTGGTCCCATCCTTGGCAGATGCGTGTTTATAGTTTGGGCTAGTGCAGCAGTGATTTATTTGAACATCTACAGTTACAGGAAGCTCACTTACCCAGCTGTACTTTCCATGCATCTCATTCATTCATGAAGTTGTATGTCCTTTTTGCATCCTGCTGCTTGTGGGCTCTTATGTTGGATTGCATTAAGGTATAAACAAGACAGAAAAAGAGCATTAACTGCAGCATTACTTAACATCTTATTGAAACGGCACTCTGTCCATTAAAAAATGTTTTCTCAGCCACTGTCATTCCTTTTTCTCTTTCCCCAAGCTGATGTTTTCCTCAACTCCATCTCTGTCCTGAGCAGGTCTGTAAGAATGTACATCGTTTCCCTACCATTGCTGCATCTTTTTATACATTTTCCTTCTGGAGTCCTCTCTGCCCTCCTGGAGTAGTCCCCAAATTATTAACCTGTCCTTGTCTTCTGTCTGACAGTGACTTTTTCTCTCAAATGAGAGCTCTTCTGTTACAGTCCTCATTGGCCTCAGGACTCCTACACTTCTCAATGATCAGTATATCTATGATGTTCATCGTGCATTACAGCTGCAGTAATTACATATGGGTTTTCAGCCGGCAGGCGGTCCCTCGGTCGGCCGAATTCCAAAGTCTTGGTCCGGCGTCGGTTGTTGTCGCGTACTCTTCTGACGTCAGGAAGGCTAGAGTATAAAAGACACAGCCGACGCCATCTTCTTCAGTCTTTTGCCGCGCGGTGCCCGAAGCAGAAGCAGTTCGCAAGTGCCGGTCGGCCAGCTCCTGAATTACGAAAAAATTTGGAACCGAAGTCTTCATTAAAGCTAAGTACCCCGTTGGGGAATCTTTTCTTGCCTCAGACCGATGTCAGAAAAAGTTAATAATTGTATTTCTTGTGGGAAGCAAATACCGCATAAGGATTTCCATTCCCTTTGCATACCTTGTTTGGGCCCAGACCACGACGTCTCGGGCTGCCGCTTTTGTCCTACCTTCAATAAACGCACTATCAAGCGTCGGGCGGAGTTCGCCCAACACTATTTTGGCAAAGCGTTTAATTATAAAATGTCGTCGGATACTCCGACTACCGCTATGTCCAGAAAACGCAAAGAAAGGACCGTCAGTCGAGAACTGCGGTCTCCACCGACACCACGCCGAAACAAGCTCCACGTGGGCCGGTTCTCAGTGAGACGCCTTTGCAGTCCCTGACTACCGACAACACTACCTCGGCGGGGCCTTCTGTACCTGAGACCGCTGGTTCTTCGGTCCCTTCCCAAACTACAACCGAAGCCCCTGCTCATGTCGAACCCACCAATGTGGATAGATCTACATCCACCCATGGTGTATTTAGGCCTTCATCTTCATTCTCCATAAAGGCCTTTACAAAAGCCAAATCAGCCAAGCAACTTTCTAGGCCTGCCTCACAAGGCCCAAGACCTGGGCCCACGCCTAAGAAGCACATGCTTAAAATGGCTGAAGACCTGATCACTCTTATCAGAGGCTCACAGGCCCCTCCGGACAAGAGACCCAGAGTAGAGGAGGATTCTCCTCCTTCTGACCAAGAATCAATTTTATCAGAACATTCTGATGCTGAAGAACAATCTTATTCACCCTTTGAGGATTCGGATGCAGAGCAGTCTATTCCTTCTGTATCCCCCCCTGAGGATTTTTCCTTTGGGGAAACTTTACACTCCTTGAGAGAACACTTCCATTGGGAAGGCCAAGACTTTTCAGACTCCAAGAAAAGACTTGGGGAATTCCTCTGGTTACCTCAGCATAGACCTCTGGCTATTCCTCCTGTTTTGGAGGTTTTGGATGATGTATACTCGGAGGCCTGTCTAAATCCTGATTCTCTGCCTCCTGCACCAGTTAAGCCGGATAGGTATTACAGAGTTCCTAACTCTCATCAGTTCCTCTATAAAGGCCATAATGCAGACCCTGAAACTATTTCTCAAGGTCCTAAAGGAATTAAGGCTTCCACGGCCAAGAATCCACTACCTACGGAAAGGGAATCTAGATCACTAGAAAGGTGGGGTAAGAAGGTTTACACCTCTGCCACCCTTGCCATGAGGGCCTTAAACTGCCAGTTTCATATGATTAAATATCAGCAATTTCTGTTATCACAATTAAAAACAAAATGTCACAACCTGAACAACCAGATTTAAAGAGTTGCAGGATATGATGCATAGTGCTGAACAAGTGGGCAAGCACACCTTACAATGTGGTTATGATGCACTAGAGGCCTCCAGCAGATCAGCCGCCACTGGAGCAGTCATTCGCAGACATGCATGGCTAAGGGAACAAAATCTTCCAGACCAGGTGAAAGCAAAAATTCTGGATGCACCGTTACATAAGGATGTTCTTTTGGTGGTAATGCTGAGGATATTTTACGTAAAATGGAAGAAAAGGCAAAGTCTATGCAAACTGTCAAAGCTTTCTTACAGGTTCAGCCACCAAGGTTCAGCAGGAATTGGCCGTCAAAGAACTGGTCCTTTCCAACCACTGACAAAGCCCAAAGAGGCAGATACAGGCGTGGGAGGGGCAGAGGACAACCCCAAGGGCCTACAGAGGAAGACAATGGCAATCACCAACACCAAGAAGTGGTGACGACAGTGCACAGCAATACAGAAAGCAGACTCAATGACTCCCTCATTTTCATGCCAAGCAGAATTCAACTGGCAGCACCTTTGGGAGGAAACTGGCACTATTTGCAAACAATTGGCATATTGTCACAACAGACAAATGGATTCTGGACATAATAAACAGAGGCTACAAATTTCATTTCCACACTCTTCCAAAATGAGAGGCATGCCAAACCTACCACAAAATCAAAGGGTAGAGGCACAACTACAAATCGCAAAGCTCCTAAACATGAGGGCTATACAAAAGGTACCTACGCACCAACAAGCACAAGGTTTTTATTCAAGGCTTTTCCTGGTGCCAAGAAAAGGAAGCGACTGGAGACCCATTCTGGACTTATCCATTCTCAACACATTTCTTCTAGTACCAAAATTCAAGATGCTCACATTACAGCAACTCCTTCCCATGCTGGGCAAGGGGTTTTGGCTGGTAACATTGGACCTCAAGGAGGCATACCTGCATGTCCCAATCAGACAAAGTTGCAGAAGATACCTCAGATTTCTTGCAGGTTCAAATCACTATCAATTCTCTGCATTGCCCTTTGGCTTATCTACTGCCCAGAGTATTCACCAAGTGCCTGGCATCAGTGATTGCATACTGCAGACTTCAAGGGATACAAATTTACCCTTATCTGGACGACTGCCTGATCCAAGCGGACAGCAAACACGTACTTCTCAAACATCTGGCATATGTGACACGCTTACTGCTTTCTCTGGGATACACCATCAACAAGGAGAAATCAAAGCTAACACCCTCTCAGAAAATTATCTTCCTGGGTGCCAACTTGGACACAAACACCCAGATGGCTTACCTAACAACAGAAAAACAAGGGCAACTATCTCATTACTTCAAAATGCTTGCAAAAAGTACCAGGCTTACTGCAAGGAAAATCCTGCAGGCTCTGGGATTCGTGGCATCTTGCATTCTTTTAATCCCATGTGCAAAGCTGCACATGAGGAAACTTCAATGGTACCTAAAAAATCTATGGTCTCAACACAGTCACAGCCTAGAAGTGGAGATTCCAATAATTCCCTGTCTACAAAAGGAATTCATATGGTGGGCCCAAGCATGCCAAGTAAACAAAGGCCTCCCATTCTGCAAGCCTCAAGCCACTCAAGTCATAACCACAGACGCCTCAGATTACGCCTGGGGGGCGCACATGAAGGACAGGCGCATTCAGGGCAGATGGCACAAAACAGAAAAGCACCTTCACATCAATCAAAAAGAAATGCTGGCAGTAATAAATGCAATTTCAGCGTTCAGAGATTTCCTGCATCCAGGACAACTACTCATAAGAACAAACAACACCATAGTAATGTGGTACATAAACAAACAAGGAGGGACTCATTCATACCCCTTGTGCAGATTAACCATGACTCTTTGGAATCTAGCTCTGGAAAGACAAATAGAACTCCAGGCTCAGTACCTGCCAGGAATGGAAAACACACTGGCGGACACTCTGAGCAGGCATATGACAGATCCTCACGAATGGAAGCTACATCCACACGTATTCATGCAGATTGTTCAAGCATGGGGAAGGCCAGACATAGACCTATTTGCCTCCCACAAAAATCATCAATTAAAAGTTTTGCTCAAGGACCTCCCACCCAAAGGCTTGGAAAGTGGACGCCTCTCATTCACATGGACAACTTGGTCAGTTTATGCATTCCCACCACTACCTCTGCTGCCCAAGGTGCTTTTGAAAGCAAGAACAGACAAGCCAAGGATGATACTGATTGCTCCAGATTGGCCGAGACAACATTGGTACCCACTACTGAGGAGCCTAACACACACTCCTCCGTGGCCCCTGCCTCTAACACCTCTACTGCTGACGCAGAACAATTTCAAAACTCTTCACAGTCAGCTGAAAACTCTCAGTCTAGCTGCATGGAAAATTCCTTAACTTCACATCAGGCACTACTCTCCAAAGAAGTGCAGGATGTCATTTTGGAGGCCAGAAGACCATCTACAAGAAAAGCTTACTCCGCAAAATGGAAGCGGTTTTGCTGTTGGAATGAAGAACGAGGACAGGATCCTAGAAAATTAAACCTGCCTCAGATTTTACAGTACCTAACTGAACTTTTGAGCAAGGGACTTTCCTTTTCCTCAATCAAGATACATGCCTCAGCAATCTCTGCAGAATTCAATATGGATCCTCCCTTATTCTCACACCCACTACTACGACAGTTCCTCAGAGGGGCTAAGAACATAAGGCCTCCAAGGAAACAACCAGTACCACCGTGGGACCTTAACTATGTACTGGAAAAATTGACATTGCCTCCCTTTGAACCAGCTGCTTCAGCAGAATTACAATATTTGTCCTGGAAAACAGCTTTTCTTCTGGCCATCACTTCAGCTCGTAGGGTATCTGAGTTACAGGCCCTCATGGCGGTGCAGCCATTCCTCATATTCCATCAGGACAGGGTTTCCCTGCGTACTAACCCTTCCTTTATGCC
The DNA here is from genome assembly GCF_019279795.1 of Protopterus annectens. Classification (NCBI taxonomy): domain Eukaryota; kingdom Metazoa; phylum Chordata; order Ceratodontiformes; family Protopteridae; genus Protopterus; species Protopterus annectens. The sequence continues at coordinate 386,532,523 of NC_056742.1, forward strand.
TAAAGTAGTATCTAGGGTAGCCCTAAACCAGGCCATACACCTTCCTACCTTCTACTCTAATCCTCAAAACAAAGGGGAGAGGCTGCTTCATTCTTTAGATATCCATAGGCAGCTATGTTACTACTTGGACAGAACCAAGCCATTCAGAAAATCAGAGCAACTCCTGGTTTCCTATGCTGTGGGGGGTCAAGGGAAACTTGTGACTAAACAGACCATTTCCAAGTGGATTGGTCACTGCATACGCTTCTGTTATTCCTATCATGGAAAGCTCGTACCTACTGGTATTAGATCACACTCCACTAGGGCCACAGCCACCTCTACAGCCTTCCTCAGAGGAGTGCCTACTAAAGATATCTTGGAGGCAGCCACTTGGACTTCTGTACATACCTTCACAAAGCATTACCATCTGCCTTTATACTCTAGAACAAGAGCAGGCTTTGCCACTGCAGTTTTGCAGGGCATTCTAGCTCAACCCAGTTCCGTATAGTACCTACCACCCTATACATAGCTTTGGGATTCTACCCATATGATTACTGCAGCTGTAATGCACGATGAACATAGTACAGTTTTGTACCTACCATAAATGTAGATGTTCGAGGGCTATTACAGCTGCAGTACAGGTTTCCCACCCTCCTTCCCCTCGTGGTAAGACCTTGGGGTTTGAATAACTATTCATACCTGCTGACTGGGTTATCCTGCTATGTTTTATTTGCTTACTTTTGTGTATTACACTAATTTATGTATTGCCTTCCTTTTGGGGGCACCTGACATCTGGGGCAAGAAAGACTGAAGAAGATGGCGTCGGCTGTGTCTTTTATACTCTAGCCTTCCTGACGTCAGAAGAGTACGCGACAACAACCGACGCCGGACCAAGACTTTGGAATTCGGCCGACCGAGGGACCGCCTGCCGGCTGAAAACCCATATGTAATTACTGCAGCTGTAATAGCCCTCGAACATCTACATTTATGGTAGGTACAAAACTGTACTTTCCTCTAACCCTGCCTCTATGCCTGGCATGTTTGTGTGCTTGCTGTGCTTAACAGCTTGCACCATCTGTTGCCCTTATTTTTTCTGCACTATTACCCCTTTCTACCAGTGATGCAATGTCTGCCCCCCCCCCCCCTCCTCCACACACACACACATACACACACTCAGGGATTTTGTGTTGTGCCATGTAAAGCCTTTAAGCATTTGCAGGAGAATCTCTTCTTCTCTCCAGTGACCAGTTGTTTTTCCGCAGTACCCCATCTTTGTATATGTGTATTGCTTCTATTTCAAGCTTGGTCTACAACACATTCCCTTTGCACGTAACCTTGATCGTTGCAGTTTGTTCGAAATGCTGCTGCTCCTGTTTTCTTAAATACCAGGCTGCTGTAACCAGGCCTTTAGGTTTCAGATGCATCTCTGCTACAGAATCCTATACTGTTTTAATTCCTATAACAACCCAAGCACAAAGGCCTTCCTGAATGCTGTAATCTTAACAGTCCATTGATTCAGCCTGTAACTTTTGCATTTCACACCTGTGTCTGGGTCTGTCATTACAGTCTGCCAACCTTGTCTGCTCTGTCTGAACAGCTTCTATCTACACTGTAGATGTCGTACTGCATTCCCCTTCAGCACAATGATGCTCTGAAGTTTTCTCTGCATGTTCTGCATTCTAAATCCTGTTGCTTATATAGTAACATTTCTATACATGCACATGACTTTTTAATCTCATTTTATTGACACTTTATTGCTCTTTCCACATAGTCAGTATCTTGCTGCATATAGAAGTTTACTATTTTTCCCCTGCCTCCAAATGCAGAACCCTGAGCTATTTAAATCGTATCATTGACATGCTGTAATATCTTGTTTTCTTCCATTTTGGTGATTTAGAAGGTCACACAGGCTGTTTGCCTTTTAAGCCATTTTAAATATCTTTTCCTCTAGATATGAGTCACCGTAACTTATAACTTGGTGGGAAAAAACAAAAAAAAAAAAAACTTACCCACCAGGTAGACAGCTGCTCAGCTAGACTGCCATCTTATACAGTGGTTCACTTGGCCATCAGTGTTTTTTCCCTACACAAGGTTGGGTAGGATTTTATTTTTAATTTTTTAGTTGTAGCATATCACGGCCTTTCTTCTCTCCAGCTGTCAAACTGCAAAAGAGCTGTTAACGGAGGTTCATGTTTGCTTGGGACCAGATCATTGGAAAGATGCATGTTAAAGAAACCTGTTTGAAGTAGCTTTACTGATGGACCAAGTGAGGGTAGAAACATCTCTGATCTAATTTGTGCAAACAGTATTTTGACACAACTTGTGTTCTGCTGCTGCTTTTGCTGTTATATGATTATTCTGTCATTATGCATAGGAAATATACTGATGCTCCTTGTATCCCAAGGATTTATTCTTGGTTTCCTTCACTTTAATATCTTTATCAATGATTTCTGTACCTCCGTAGGTCCTGCCTCTCTCATACTATATGCTGATGATTCCACACTTGCATGTGTATCTAATAATCTGTCTCCGTTTCTCCACATCATGTGTATCTAATAATCTGTCTCGGCTCCTCCACATCATGCAAGAAGCTTTTTCTTCAGTTGAGAAATGCCTCCATACTGTGCAGCTATTACTCAACCCTGTAAAACAGTTACTGATATTTTCCTCAAATCACACGTGCCTCAAATCACTCTCATATACAGTGCCTTTTGAGTGAACACAATCAATCAAATTCCTAAAGAAATACAATTTTTACCTAGGCTATGTTATCTAGTCACCTGTGTTTCAAAAGTGTATACTCAGTGTGAAGAATGCCTTTTCTTTGAATTGTAATCCAAAAACACACCCGACACAGGAAACCAAAAACTGAAGAACAAAACTGAATTGTAACTGAAGCAGAGTTCTTTTTAACTATTGACAATGTTCTTTTTTCGACTTCTACATACAAAGCGCAAGCATTTAGACAGAGAAGTTCAAACTGTATGAACTGAAATTGATTTTTTTACTTGGTTATCATGGTCTTGGGGTAATTACATCAAGGATTAGCTGTGAGCCCTTTTTTATTTGCAATGGTGATGGACAGGTTGACAGACGAGATCAGACAGGAGTCTCCGTGGACTATGATGTTTGCAGATGACATTGTGATCTGTAGTGAGAATAGGGAACAGGTGGAGGAGACCCTGGAGAGGTGGAGATATGCTCTAGAGAGAAGAGGAATGAAGGTCAGCAGGACTAAGACAGAATATATGTGTGTGAATGAGAGGCAGGATAGAAGAATGGTGAAGATGCAGGGAGTAGAGGTGGCGAAGGTGGATGAGTTTAAATACTTGGGATCAGGAGATCAGAGTAATGGTGAGTGTGAAAGAGAGGTGAAGAAGAGAGTGCAGGCAGGATGAAGTGGGTGGAGAAGTGTGTCAGGAGTGATTTGTGACCGACTAGTACCAGTAAGAGTGAAAGGGAAGCTCTACAAGAGGGTAGTGAGACCAGCTATGTTATATGGGTTGGAGACGGTGGCATTGACAAAGGCAGGAGTCAGAGCTGGATGTGGCAGCGTTAAAGATTTGCACTGGGTGTGATGAGGATTCACAGGATTAGGAATAAGTATATTAGAGGGTCAGCCCAGGTTGGAAGGTTTGGAGACAAAGCCAGAGAGGCAGGATTACATTGGTTTGGACATGTGCTGAGGAGGGATGTAGAGTATATTGGGAAAAAGATGCTAAGGATGAAGCTGCCAGGTAATAGTAAAAGAGGAAGGCCTAAGACAAGGTTTATGGATGTGGTGAGAGAGGACATGCAGGTGGTTGGTGTGACAAAGCAAGATGCAGAGGACAGGAAGAAATGGAAACAGGTGATCTGCTGTGGCGACCCCTAACGGGAGCAGCTGAATGAAGAAGAATCATGTTCTTGGGTTTTGTAATAACTATGTTATTTAACTGTAACCATTATGTAGAGCCTTTTTCCCCTGACCAGTGCTGAAAATGGGATATTCTCTAAGTCAGGCTTTCCCAGTATGTTGTTGTATCTTTCGGCTTTTCCTGGTTAGGGGTCGCCACAGCGGAACTCCGGTCCGCTAATGATTAGCAGTAGATTTTTACATACAGAGTTGCCATCTCTGACGCACAACCTTCAACGAAGGTACGCCCATTCATGCATGTCTCCACACAGAAGATGCTCTAGCTGAGAATCAAACAGGACAACGTCTTACTGTGAGGCACCACCACCACCACCGCAGTCTTTCAATAGTACATTTTTATGCCTTTGGCATAGGTCTTAGTTGAAAAAGGTTTGTGACCAGCCCACATAGTTAGTTAAGAAATTAAATAAAGTTCCATAACAGACGTGCAATTTTTAACTATTCTTGCTGGAATTCTACACATATCGAGGGAGAAAAGCTGTGTGGGGGTGGGGTAGAAGGGAGGGGGTTACCTCTTACATGCTGTTGCACATAACTGCTTATACATGATGTTTACTTGTTTGATGGACTTATTTTGTCTTAAAAGTATGAGAAGTAGAAATGCATCTATTTTTGCCATAAGGCACATAGCTCTCAGCTGTCCAGATTTTCACAGAATGTCCTGATTTTTTTACTCTTATTTTAGGTCAGTTTCTCATAAAGTTGTAGTTTTCTGACAAATCATTGAGGACTGAAGTCAGAAAATAATGGCAGACATTTTGATTTTTAAACTTCATATGATTCAGAAAATTAATGTTATTGCAAAACCTGTTATTCTACCAATGTCGTTTGTAAGAGCACTATTTAAAAAGTGTTCCTATTTTTGAGCCTTTGTCCCTCCATTATTTGTGGCTTTGTCCAGATTTCTTGTTATAAGAGTTTGAGAGGTATGGTAAGGCATGTGCAAATCAGGTGGATTATAGATTGTGTACTCTGCAAAAAAAATGCATTAATATAATTTTATTAAATGTTCACCCATTTCCTGTTCTGCCTGTACACGTGAACAGTTTCCACTAAAATATATTGTGTATGTAATTAAATACGTGCTTTATACTTCTACATAATAAATAAATACATTTTTTTTTAAAAAATTCTACGTACCATCTTATGCGTATGGTCCCTAAATTGGATTTGACTAACTGGCCAATGTTCTTTGCTTGCAAGGTGTAAGAAAATAAATGCAGTTTGCTGAGTAATATGTATATAGATGATGACAAGAAATCATCTTGTTTATAGCTGAGGACCAACTGAAACAATGGAACTTAAGAAAAATAACAACAAAGGATCTGAAACAGCACTTACATAAACAGATGTCTTCTGTTTGCCTTAGCTATGTACTTGTACATTTTTTTCTACTGAAAATCTCTTATCTGTAAACGAGAGCCGCTGCTGTCTTTCTCTCGCTTTTTTTTTTTTTTTTTGTCTTCTTCTTCCTTGGACAGTTATTTGGACTTGGAAAAATCTTAATTGCCGAGGAAGCTTAATGAAAATTCTTGGATCACAAACTTATTTCAATTTATCGTCATTGTGAGGCTTCAGTCATCTGTAGTTATTATTGGCTTTAAGAGCTTCGGGTAAATGCCAGTTACTGCATTGGGTTATGACTGACACCTGCAACACCGAAATACATTTTATACTGTAAGCTGTAGAAGAGAGTTCATTGACTCCCCGGAATTTTACCCACCTCAGTCTGAGCCCAGTGCCTTCAGTCTGTTTGTAAGACAATAACTGAAACTTACTATTTTTCATAAACATACGCACCCATGTGTTTCTACAGGGCGGGCAGGGTACTTCTGATATCTTTTCAGTGACAGCACCTATTTCCTTTGTGTTCCCATCGGTCGGATTACTAATCTGAAGGCCAGACCTAAGTTACATGCTTATTCTTTTCATAAGCCCACCAACATTAAATTATAATTCACAATGACTAAGCTTTCTCCCTTCAGAAAAGACGGGTACCAATAGTCACATTTGTGCCGTGAGGATAGCCTTCACTAAGCCATCAATGGCAAGGTTTGTGCCGTGAGGATAGCCTTCACTAAGCCATCAATGGCAAGGTTATGAATAAAGAAATGAGTTTTTTTACTTAATGTACAAGACATTGTTGCAGTTGCAAAGGGAAAATAAAACGTTTCATATGGTAGCTTGATAACCGAAAGAAATTGAAATGCAGCTGTTATTTCCATTTACTTATTGTAGATGACTGAAGCCTCACAACACTAACAACTCTCGTTTACTAATCACCTTGATGTTAGACCGATTCTATTTGTTTGTTCTAAAAAAAAAAAAAAAAAGATTTCAGACTGCTCGAATGCACAGACAGCTCCATTTTATGATGAAATAATTTAGTTTATAAAGGAAGTAGTGAAAGTGGCAACGTCGAATGCTTCCATATTGCAGGTAGGATGGCACAGTGAGTAGAGTTGTTGTCTCACAGCTAGAGGTTCTCCAGTTCAATTATCAACTGGGGTGCCTTCTGTGTAGAGTCTGCAAGGCCTTGCAATATTTGTTTTTTCTCCAGATGCTTTGGTTTTCTCCTGCCTTTCAAAGACATGCAGTAGGTATATTGGATACACTAAGCTGGCTATAGGTGTGCATGTGTACATTATGGAAGAAAAAGCATGGCCGGGATAACCACCAGGTTGTGTGAACATGGTTTTAGATCCTCACAAAATGAGGCGAAAAACGGTTGTGGATGGATGGGATCGTTTGCAGTGTAAACAGCACTATGTTGTTAAAAGAAAATAGTTACAGATACTGTGCCTTTAGTGAAATATGCAACTATTTGCATTTTTAAATCCAAGAAAACGAATATCATCTTTTACAGTAGAAGCTCTGTATTGCCAAGATGCAGCCTAGCGTTTTTGTAGCAGAAAGTAAATATACTGAGTAATGCTGTGATACTGAAAATATAAGTTAGGAGAAAAATGCCATCATGAAATGTGTTTGAGAAAATGGCTGTTTAGCTGAGGATAATGTTTTAATGAGAAAGTAAGTTAAAATTATTAAGTCATATGTGAATAAATAAAAGCATTTTGGGGGTACAGTGGGTAAAGTCTGCCTTGTTCTTGAGCACTTGTCTGCAGTCCAGTGGAGCAGGATAGAGGAAGGTTCTGCAAAGACAGAAGCATTCAGTAGGCAGTCAAGAATTATTAGGTATGTACATTTAAATGTAGCATTGCCTCCCTTCAAAAGGACACAATGTTCCTTCAGCACTGCTTTGTCGTGCATGCCATCTGTCTCTTGGCTGTTAAATTGGAAGCAACATTTTCATTAGTAAGGACACAGGTTTTTTTGAGCTATTTGATTTGATAATTTGCTTATTGTTTCAGATTACTGCCCTGAAATAAGCTATAAATACAAAACAAGTAAAGGAGGATTAGTTCATCCAATCCAGCTCCAGACAAGTGACAAGTGGAGTGCCTCAGGGTTCAGTCCTGGGACTGCTCTTGTTTGGCATTTACTTCTCTGAAGTACAGGCCAACACTAAGGGACTCTGGCTAACAAAGTTTGCAGATGACTGCAAACTGGGAGCCATTATTGAATCCCCAAATTATGTGGATATTCTACAAAAGGGCCTTACAGAAACAGATGCTTGGTGCCAGAGCCATGGGCTCAAGCTTAATGCCAAGAAATGTATAGTTATCCCCTTTGGGAAAACCATGTACCCATGAATTACCACATAGGTGGCAGTACAATAAACACCGAAAGTGTGATGAGAGACTTGGGGACACAGGTGGACAGTGGTCTCACCTTTGGTAACCACATCGTCACAACAGTCAGGAAATCCTTCTGTGTGGCACACCTCATCACTAAGGACTTTTCATGCAGAAAAAAGGAGGTAATTGTCCCACTGTACTCATCCCTCATTAAACCCATTATAGAGTACAACACCCCGTTTGGTATGTACCTCACAAGACATCTGCAACAGCTGGAAAGGCAGCAGAAATACCTCACTAAAAGAATCACAGGCCTAAAGCAGATGCCCTATACTGACAGTCTAAAAAAACTCCAGCCATACTCTGTGGCATATTGTCTACTCAAGAGAAATCTCTGCTTAACATACACGGCCATGTCAAACCCTGAGCTGTTGGACATGTTCCACTTAAAGAAATCCCAATCCCTCAGAGCCATACACTCCAGGGATCTAAACCTTGTCATCACAATGAACAAAACATGCTGGAGGGATAGGTTCCTGACCCAGAGACTCCCCATACTCTGGAGTAGACTGCCCATACATGTCAAGCAGAGCGCCTCCTTGGCCCACTTCAAAAGGAACCTTGATGATTGGATAGGAAATAAGAAATTCACCCAGGGATCATATTAGTTGCCCTGCTAGACAGGGGTCCAGGGAAGTAAATATTGTGGGAAGAAATATCCAGGGAATTGTTATGGCTAGGCTTGTATAGGCCCTAGGGCCGATAGCCTAGTACCAACCTATGAAATCCGTCTGTCCTAAACGGATTGAGATGCAAATTTTGATAAAAATCCTTTTGTTTAAATGAAGCCACTTACAATTCAGTAGCTTCATATAATGAAACAGTCTCTCTTAATCAAACTTTTCAAACCGCTGGGGTAACGGAGTATCATTCACTTCTCAGTTGCAGTAGTTTTAATACATTTCTTTAAGTTTTTGTTGTTGTTTTTGCTGCTTTCCTTAGGGAGGAGTTGTATTTTTTTGGGGGGGGGGGGCAGTAACAAAGGGCAGAGGAATTGTTACAGCAGTCCCTTCTACATAGTGAAATATTTGTTTTTAAAGGGGTTCCAGTTGCCACTAATTCATAAACTACATCAAACAGCTTTCATTTTGCATGGTGATGCAGCTCTTAAATTGTTTGAGCACTCCCACAAGGATATGGGAAGGCAGTAGAATTATGACAGATGCACATTCCTTCAAAATGGACCAGTATATACGGTCTTGATAGCAGTGCCCACCTGCATTAGGTCTCTTAAATGCAAACCACCCTTCTCTTGGCTGGACACCTTCCTTTCCTCTTGTTTTCTTCCTGTCTGTCCCTAACCTGCTTTCCTGCATATGTGACTGAGCCACCGTTGGCTGTTCTTTTTGACCTTCCCTGCAAGTGAGGCTACTTTGGTCTCTGTTCTGATTATCTTATTCCTTCGTCTGTCCCATACTGTCCATCTTACTTCCCATCTCTGGCACTTCATCTTTAACATCTCACCTCAAGCTTCCTCAGATATTCTTTCTTGATGGTAAAAGTTGTTAACTACAGAATCACTGGGTGAACCACTGTTTTGTACACCTTTTCAAATTCTCTGGCATTCTTCAATCCCACATTATGCCGATACTTTGTGCCATTTGGATACAACACATCTGATTCTAACTTTGACCTCCTCATTTGGATTTCTCAGATACTTGAAGCTGTTTGTTTGTGTCTTTCAGCTTTTCCCGGTTAGGGGTCACCACAGCAGAACTCTGGTCCGCTAATGATTGGCAGTAGATTTTAAGTACTGACTTGCCGGGCCTAACGCACAACCTTCAGCGAAGGAACGCCCATTCACGCATGTCGCCACACAGAAGACGCTCTAACTGAGAATCGAACGGGCAACGTCTAACTGTGAGGCGACAACGCTACCGCAGCACCACCACCGCAGTAGACACAGATACTTGAAGCTGTTAACTTTCATTATTTTCCCCTTCTGTACCACTTTTAAGCTACTGTGACTTTTCTTCATTTGCTGTCATGGGTACCATATTGCCTGGAATCCATGGTACCCTGTGGTGTCCCATGTGCCTTCTGTTTTGCATTTCCCTCTTTCTTGCTGAAATTCCTGTTCAGAGTCTGCTTATAGTGCCACATCTGCAATTAGGGCTTTGCTGATCTGTCCTATCTAACCTAGTGTGTTTGGTGATGTAATCCATCACCAGTATGAAAAGGAATGGGCTTAGAACTGAGCCCAAATTCACACCCATTTCCATTGAATAGGTTGGATAAAGGCTAGCCCATTGTAACGGTTCTTTGCCTTCCCCAGATAAGGGAGAATGACTCAAGGACAAGAGGATGGTGTTATGAACTAGTTTGGAAAAGCCCTTTTGTCTTTGGTGAGAAGGAGTTGTGACATGGTCCCTGGGAAGTGGTATGATCCAGTTTTGTAAAAGCAGGAAGTGTCCTTTACTCTTCAATGATTAGAGACATTTGTGATATGGTCCCTAGGATTGTGCTACAGCACAACACCATCTGCGTACTTACATCAGTATTCTGTGCTTTGAAGGGATGGGACATGGTTATAGCTTGCCTCCAGTGAATTCAGTGTGTTCATCTTGAGGAAAAAATTTAAACTGTAAGAACAGATGACAGCACTCTCCAGTTGTTTGTGAACCGGCAGTGCTGATCTTGAGTCTTCCAACTTCTTGACTGGATCTTATTGGAGCTAGTGATGCCTTTTTTGGTAGGATGGTCACTGATGCCTGCAGTGCATACAGTGATTACAATGTAAGTGTGACAGATTTCATGTGGCTCAGTGGGCGAGGCCTCTGGGGAAGAAGAGCAGCATTGCTTAAAAAAAAAAAGTGCCTGTATGACCAAGCCTTGACTTGTGATGGATCTGGTGCTTGGGGCACAAATCCAAACAGGTGTTATTGCAAGTAATGTTCTCACATTTGCAGTTAAAGTCGTGTGGTTGGGGAGGTGGAGGTTCTCGCATATATGCAGTTTTAGTCGTGTGGTTGGGAAGGCGTGGGTTCTCGCATACATGCAGTTGTAGTCTTGTGGTTGGGAGGCATGGGTTCTCGCACACATGCAGTTGTAGTTGTGTGGTTGGGGAGGTGTGGGTTCTCGCATGCATGCAGTTGTAGTCATGTTGTTGGGGAGGCATGGGTTCTCGAATATATGCAGTTGTAGTTGTGTGGTTTCATAATATAGCTTCTTGAAGTTAATGCTTTTATCTAATGCAGTGCAACGCTAGAATGAGATGTGTTGCCTTTTGCTGATACCCTTCCTGTGTGTGTAGTTCTGTAATAAATAGGCACTGTGAATATAAACAGTGCCAACCTTAGGATACCAGGTGAAGTCTTTTACCAAAATGTGATCTATTCACATGCTGATATATAAAGGTGTCTAGGTATTTTTATAAACCTAAAGTTTTGCAGTTCTTTTTAACATTTAGGAATGGTTGCTTTAGACAGGCACCAAAGATGAACTTTATAGAAATTTTGTAAGTACAAGGAAATGTTTTAAATTAACTTTGTTTAAAACAGTAATTGTAATGATTTGGCAATATGGAAAAGGAGAGATTTTTTTCAATGTTTGTTATAAGAAATAGTTTTTTTTTTTTTGTAATATATAAAGACTCATTCTTGCATCTGCTTATTAAACCACAGTGCAGTGCCACTCATAGTTTTCGTCCTTTCACATTCCCCTTAATGCAGAAAAATGCGGGTATGTGTGTGCGCGTGTATAACTTCTAAGTCTTTCTGATGACCTCTGGGTTTAATGTTGAAGAATGAGAACTATGAAATCTTGAAATGAACCTCTATGGATCTTCCCTTACCCATTCTGTCTTTACCAGGTAGTTAGTGCTCTGTCTTTGATTACAAAATGGCACTAAGTGCTGCAGTGTATTTTCCACCCATGTTACAATATTGTGTGTGTGTGTGTGTGTGTGTGTGTGTGTGTGTGTGTGTGTGTGTGTGTGTGTGTGTGTGTGTGTGTGTGTGGTACTAATAAAATTTTTATTATGAATACACCCACGTCATTTTACTAAGTCCCTCACTTGATCATGTTGGGTGTGTCCATTTACTTTAATGGGCAATAACTCGCACATATGTTGTAGTGCATCCATTGAAGTTTGTGGATGCACTCGCGCACTCACCCTACATTGACATCACTGAGGGTAAATTTCAGTGAACTTTTTATTGATGCCATATAGAGAAATACAAGTGTCTGAAAATATTTTTGAATAGCTTGTGCCTTGATTTATGGTTACATTCCCAGAAATAGAGTTCGTTCAGAAGTTCTTCCTCAGCCATTGTCTTGTCTGCCATTTTGCTGTCACCTTTACCTGCTCCACCTGCTCATGCTGATGCCCTGCATCATAAAATTTATATAAATCCAGCGACAAATGACTCCATCAGGTCATTTTTCTAATATTTAGTGTTTTTTGGAATATAGTTGAGGAATTTCTGAAAACAGAGCTACTTTGTATATGCTTAAGGTGATCCTCACCTACGTTTATACCTCCTGCTCACCTTGCAGCTCTTGGGAAGATGTTTTGTTATAGTCACATTGAACTACATTTAGTCCGGCCTGCACTTATTGTGATGTTGGCCCTTAATCCACTTGAAAGAAGTTTTTAGTTTTCATCTTTGTGTGTGACTATTGCATGCTGTTTATTTGTTGTGCCTGTTGCCAAACTTCGAATTTAGGGTTTCTGTTTAATTTGGCAGTTTCTGCCATCAACAGTACTGAACACTACTGCAGTCAGTCACATAGAACATGATTATCCATAATGTTGTGATGGTGTCCTGCCTTGCATTTCTGTTAACTATCAACTTGTGTTTGCTGTTGTAATAATTAATTTCTTTGGCCAGGGTTATGGCTGAAAGGGGGACATTTGCCTATTTCCTGATTAAATAGAATTCCGTTTCATTTTTCCAGTAAGAAAAACTAAATTCTTTTTACATTCCATATTGTATATGAAATCTTCTTTTTTCTGTATTGGCCTCTATCACAACTATTTTGCAGTGCCACAGCAGCTTTGGTCATTATGGGGAGACAGTGGACTGATACTCTTCCCTTTGCCAGAGTTATAGCACATGGTATCCTAAAGCAGTGTAAGAGCTGCTTCTTGGTCACCGAAAATAAAGTCTTACTTAATCTAAAGGACTCTTTGTGAGGTATAAGTGCTTAACTAAACTGGAGGTGTTGCTTTTTCAGCCAGTAGCTTGCTAAACTGGAATTGTTCTTTTTCAGCCAGTAGCGTGCAGTGAACCTGAAACTGGTAACCACATCAGACCTACGGAGCAGCCACTTGCTGTAAACACAAAACTTTTCTTATGCTGATGCACTTAAAATCTGCACCCAAGTCTCCTAGAACTTTTTAAATTTACTTATTTGCTGAAAGCCTCAAAACTACCTCCTGCACACTGTTCAGCATAAACAGGTATAAAACCAGCTTAAGCATGTTTACAATAACCATGGACCATGGACACAAAAAGAGGGCTGCACCAACACCATCCAGAAGCTGTTACGGCAGCAGGACCAAGCTTGTACATCTGGCAGTGTCCTGGCCATAGGTGACTTTGTTGTTAGATGTCCAGATTCTCCACTCACTATGTTGAGCAAAGACAGAGTGACAGTTAGCTGGCTCTCGAGTGCCAGGATCCGTAATGTTAAAACGGCCCTCAAGTTCTTTCACCTAGGTACTTAGAAAGTTTTTGTAGTAATTTTGTGGTGGAATGTGCTTTCAGAATGGGTGGTGTAGTATGTCTTAACAACATTATCAAGATGGCTTAGGAAAGGTGGCAGAAAAGGGAGGAGTTTGATTAGGAGAGGTAGCTTCAGGATGTTGGCTACAAGTTAAGAGCAGACTTGATTTTGTCTGTCCATAGTAGAATTTATGCATGTAAGGTGATATAATCATGGGGGATATGAGGAAGACGTTTCAGGAAAAGGGACGTGGAGACTTGCAGTACTGTCTTTAGCCAAATCTGAATTTGTGGTTTACTTTGCTTTGGAGTAAGGCATTTTTAGTGTTTGGCCCCACACCTCTTAACTCTCCATATTTTGGAGTAATATACTTATTTTCGGGCCTTATTTAACCTGGCACATGATGTAGCAGTTTTTTGGAGGTATCTCTCTCTTCAGGCCCAATTTACCTTTTTGAAAACCATACTTCCACCTTTTTGAAAACAACACTTCCGCATATATGGCAAAGTGCAAAGGCCAAAAACAGCCAGCATGTGAAATGTGAGGTGAAAACAATGTAGAATTATTTATTCAACAACATAATGAATTTCATCCAAAGATGAGACTGATATAAATGCAGACTGGTTTTGTAATATTAGTCTTCATCAGTGTAGAAAAATAGTAAAGTTACACAACTCCAATACTAACAAGTACACTGGGAAATTCACTGTATTGGTTGATTATAGATATTTATTAAGACCAGGTGAGAATAGCCCGCCTAGTCTAATAATCCAGGTTCTCCCACAAGTTTTTAAATCTCCACTTGATTTTTCAAGCTGTCTAGTGCACAGAAAGCCTCACTACATGACCCAACATACTAGCGGCAATGTTAATTTAGAGATCAAGTTGAAAACTCTGACTTAGTCAGTCAATACAGAAGCCATAGGACTAGCCAGGTAGAAATTGTCAGTTTTTCTGACCCTTTGTGTTTGTATAAAAAAAAAAAAGTTTAATAAAAATATTTTAGCTTGTATGCTTCCTACAAGTCCCATGCACTCCATCTGTATCATCATCACGTCTGGCAGCATGACAGTGTGATTCTATGTAGTTAGAAGTAAACGGACAGTGATATGGAGAACACACAAAAAAAAGAAGTTTGTGACTTTGCATTTATACCCCAGCAAAGGTAACATTTTTAATGAATAACACAATTATTCATTAAATATTTTTGTCAGAGTGCTCGTTTTGTAAATTTTTCTTTTTTGTTCCACACATCATCGTTGGCTTAATACACATGTTCTGAATAGTATCCCACATTCCTCTTGGATGCAGGAAGAGTTGTGTACTATTCAGTATTCAACTTTTTGTTACTGTGGTGTTCAGATTTTTGATTTGATATACCTACTTTTCAATGGCCTCTGTATCCATATTCAATGTCTACAGCTTGAGCAGTGTGTTCGGGTCAGTCAGAGCAGTTACTTTTCAAACTAACAAAAACTGTGTGTCGGAAACGTGTGATCTGATGTCAATTTTCATTCATTCTCTACAGTTTGGTTTGGATCCGGGTCTGCCGTTATTTTAGCTCATGGTCACCACAAAGTTCTTGAGCTCCTCCCTTACCCATAATGCACCAACACCTATCATACCCCAGATCTCGTTTGCCACTTTTGCATTTGGACATGGTCACGTAGAGCTCTTGAGTGTTTTCAATAGAGAGGTTTATTTCTTCCTTTTTATTCCCTATAAGATTTTAGGTTTCTCTATCACTAAATCCTCCCTTTTTACACTTTTTAGTATAATCTTATTACCTTAGTTGATGATCTTTTCTTTCCCTCTTACATTTTAGTGTAGTTCTGCTTATCATTGCTGGTAATTTTCTTTATTCCTACTTTACTAGTTTAAAAAAGAAACAAACAAAAAAACTTCCTTCTACTTTTTGTATTTTAGTTTCTTTAAAGTGTCTGAAAATGGTTCTTTTGGCTTTAAAAAGTGCCAGAAATGTGGGCACAACTTGCGTCTGTCCGATGCACATGTGTTATGCTTGTATTTGGGCCCAGACCATCCTCGGATAGATTGTTCCATCTGAAAGGCATTCAGCTTGCGAGCTATAGTGGAAAGGAAAATAAATTTATTCTTAAAAGGATTGCTACTTTCATAATTTTCAGAGGCTATTGTTTGGGCTCAGTCCCCCAAATCTAAGTTAAAGGGGCCTTCAACTAAGCCTTCAAGGCCTTTGAGATCCTCGCCTCCTTTGTCAGATGCTACCATGGAGCTACCACGGAAAAAGTGCAAGTCAGATCCGAAGACTGCTGTTGCTGTGCAGCCGGTGTCAGAGTCGGCAGAGGCCTCCTTGGATCCTAGCTCTTCGGATCTGATGCCTTTACCCAGAACCAGACATTTTCCATCCATAGAACAGGTACCCTCCAGAGTACCTTTACCTATCTTGCATCTCACCGGTACTCTAGGTCTCCATCAGTAGACTCTTCTCATTCTTCCAGAAGTCTGAGGTGGGCAGAATGAGGAGGAAATTTCTCTCTGTGCAGATTCAGATGGGAGTTCTCTCGGCTATTAACCCTTTGGATCAGGAAGCCCTTGTACATACTACTTGACCAGTCTCGTTCCTTCTGAGATCCGACCTATTGTTTGGAGCCCTTGGATCAGAGTCTCCCAGGACCATCTGGATCAGATCTGAAGGTTTTAGTATCTTTGGCTCCGAGACTGCCTCTGAGTGCATCAGCTCTGACTGTTTTGGAGCCAGATGACTCTTGGAAGTTGAAGGTTCCCAGTTGGATCCAAGACTTTACAGTCGACTCCAAAGTTTTTGGAGCCAGTTCTTCTCCGCAGAGACTCTCCATTGGACAGTTCATCTCCATTCTCCACATCGGGTGGACTGTCTTCATGGTGGTGGGGGGGCTGATGGAGTGGAAGCTTGGATTCTCAGCTCCATTGGTTTCCTTCTCCTTAGAGCGTTCTGCATTTGAGGTGGTGGAGAGAATGTTTTCTGCTTCAGCAGGATAGGCAGCTCGTACCCCCCTCTGGATCCTGTGTGTCTCTGCACCTTGAACCCCATCATTCTACGCCACAGGAACAGCCAGCCCAAAGGCTCCAGGTTATCCATTTCTATCTCTTCCAACACTTCCCCGGAGCATCCCGCCAAAGAAGTTCCTAGGAAAAAAAAGTGCAAGAGGAAGCACTTGGGACTCCCCTCAGGAATCTGTCACTGAAGATACTGATTTTGATGAAGGGGAAGGGTCCCAAAGATCACCACCTGAAGATGTCTCATTCAGAGACATCCTTTAGATCATTAAGAAGGGGGGTGGTTGGTCAACCGATAACTCTTCCTGAGGAATCTGTATTCCTGGAGGCTTTTGGGTCTGGCCCGTTTACCTCCTGGGCAACTCCACCCGCCGATGAGCTCATAGACTTGATCTCTAGGTGGGAGTGGAATGAACCAGACATAGTTGAGGCAATCCCCAAAAGATCAGATTGGATTCTGGCACCACCTGTAGGAAGGGTTTTGGAGCAAGGGAGTACCTGTAAATACTATGGTTCTGGCAGTGGCCATCAAGAAGGAACTTGCTGAGTAGAAGTCCAATGTCCATCCCCCTAACATGGAATCTATGGCTTTGGACGTATTTAGGAAGTATGTGTATGCTTCAGCTACCTTTGCCCTCAGATTGCTGAACTACTTGACACACTTCACAAGATTGCAGAGGGACTTGATAAAGGAATTGCCAAACCCCTTTTTGGGACGACTGCTGCTGAGACTCCGGCTTCTGTGGCTTCACAGTTGGCGACCCAGCAATCCTTTTCTAATTCGTCCATGAGGCTCATCTGTCAAGTAGCTGAAGTTGCCTCAAGGGCGGGAGGTTCCCTTAGGAGGTGTGCCTGGATACTTTTGTGTGATTTTTATGGAGCTCTTCAAGTCCTCGTTCTTCAGTGCACTTTTTGATGGCAGTTCGTTTGGCCCAAAAGTAAAGGATACACACTCCACGTGTGAGAAAGATGGAAAGACCCTCTGTGCAGTGGGTGTACATTTTTCAGTCCCTCATAGAACCTTCTGTAGGAATCCAGCAGGTAGTCAAAAGATGTGGTTCAGATTGTCCCTCGGTTCTTTCCAAGATCCATGTGAAGATAGTTCCCCCAGGGGCAGAAGGGGGAACTCAAATAAAAGACGCCACTAACGTGTCAGACAAGGCATGCAGAATCAAGGGTCTAGAGATTCCTTCTCTGACCGACTCTACCAGTGCTTCTGAAAGGAAGCCCAATTGATCCCCCCCTCTGCAGTTAATTGGTGGGGTTCGATTTATCCCTGCACAAGAGAGCCTGTCTAAACATCACAAATGATATGCGGGTGCAGAGGATCATTTCCAGAAGTTACATTATTCCCTTTTCCCTTCCACCTCCTTTGGTATGCAGATTTCCTGATGTTCCACCCAGTCAGAAGAAAGCAGCAGCAGCAATAAAAAGACAAAAGCTGCTAGAAAAGAGTCATCCAGAAGGTTCCACCAGACCAGATACAATTCAAAACTTACTCAAGATTCTTTAGTGGCAAAGAAAATGGGGGTTGGAGACTAATTTTTGGTTCTCAGCAACGTGAACAAATCACTTTAACACACAATGTTTTAGATGTTTGTGGTTCAGTCCATACTGCTTTTTCTTGTATGTTTATGTGGTATTCTGCATCCTGAAGGCCTATCACTTAGAACAAACAAGGTATCTATGCTTCCAGCTGGGAGCTAGTCATTACCAGTTCAGAGCACTGCCCTTTGGCCTCAGCACAGCCCCCAGAGTGTTCACCAAATGCACTGCAGTGGTAGCAGCTCATTTGAGACTGCTGGGATTCCGTGTGTTTTTGTATTTGGACGACTGGCACATTACAGCCCTGACCAGGTGTCTGCTAGTAAGAGCAGGAGATCAGGTGCTCCAGACTTGCTGCAATCTGTGGATAATCATACAATCTGGGGATAATCATGCAATCTGTGGATAATCATGCAATCTGTGGATAATCATGCAATCTGTGGATAATCATGCAATCTGGGGATAACCATAAATTACAATAAATCTCCAAACTGTCTCGGACATTGGAATTCATAGGAGCAAGTTTCAACACAGTATCGGTGACAGCTTCTCTTCCTCTCAAAAGAGTACAAACTGTCTGATTCCCGGTCAGAAGAGTACTTCACCATACCACCATCTCAGCCTGACTGATTCTACAAGCCTTGGGATCTGTATTGTTGGCTATAGTCCTAGTTCCCCTAGCAAGATTTAACATGAGAATTCATCATTGGATGTTAGCTAAACAGAGGTCTATTCTTTATCAAGCTGTCGGTCCAAGTAAGAGTCACTCAGGCATGCAATAAATAATTTTGGTGTTGGATTTGATTGAATTAGGTTCTACAAGGTCATCCTTTCATTTTCCCTTGGCAAAAGACTATAGTAATCATGGGCACATCCCAGATTTGGGGGAGACACTTTCTGGGGAAAACAGTCCAAGGCACTTGGCCCCTCAAAGATGCAAACATGCATATCTGTGTCCTGGAAGTAATAGCAGTGCTCTTAGCACTGCAGACCTTCCAAAGCTTTCACCTTTTCAGGAGAGTCGCGATTCAGAGAGACAAAATGTCATTAGTTTGGTACATCAGCAAATGAGGAACCAGGTTTTACCCTTTGGGTCGAGAAACCCACAGAGTGTGGCACTGGCACACACAGAACAAAAGATCAATTATTTGTTTCCTTTAAAGATTCTAAATTGGGCAATCAGTTGCAAAGTTAACTTTAGCAAGATGTGACAGATTGTATATATTTTGTCTACAACAGGTTTTTAAGATCCCATTCAGCTAAGTCCATGGCAGCTTCTTCAGTGTTTCTATCTAGGGCTTCCATGGACAACATGTGTGGCTGCAACTTGGGCAAATCCTCATAGCTTTTATTACTCTTTACAAACTGGATCTGGTCTTGAGGGGAAAAGCAGCCTTTGCCTCAACTGTGCTTAGGAATATCCTTCCTTAGAGTCCACCTGGGATTTTAGGTAGCTGGGGGCTGTGTCCCAACTGTTGAGGAATTAATGAAAATTGACAACATCAGATAAAGAGGTTATGTACTCACCATAACATTCCATCTGTGTTGTCAGTTTTCATTCTTCCTCAACTCACCTCCCATTCGGGATCCAGCGCCCAGATTGAGTCCCGCCTACCGCGCCTCCCCGCCCTGTTTGTTTTTTTTTTTTGATTTTGATTGTGGTTTTGGCATATTGTAAAAATGCCAATCAAACAATCAAACTTGGAGTGTTTGAACATAGTCGACGGTGAACATTTGTTTTTTTTGAGGCCCATATGCCCCATATGCCGCGCCAATCATAAAATAAAAAACACGCTGAGCTACTTACTGAAGTTGAATGCGAAAACTGTAAATTAAACACCAACAAAGTCCGTTGTTTTTGTGAGAGAGTTAGTGAGGAAATGGAGTTCTTAAACCAAAAGAACGTTTCATTAATGGCCTTTTTTTTTGTCAGTGAGACCTTCTTTTTTTTTTTTGTCCCTACCTGGAGGTCTGGAAATCTGGCAACCCTGCCTCCCACCAACCCCCAGCCTCTTCTAACAATTGATTTCTGGAAGAACAAGAACTTCTAAGGCCACCACTGTTTTATGTTGAGCTCCAGATAATGTCTTCTTCTACGAGGGACATTACGATAATATTTCTTACGTTATGTGAACCAGCTAACATAATCTGAGGTATGTTAAGGGTTGGTGGATTATGGATAAGCGAGGAACTCAAGAGCTTTGTGCTGGCCATGAGCTAAAATAACGGCCGAGTTGGATCTGAACCCAAGTGTTGAAGAATGAAAATGGACAACACAGGTGGAAAGTTATGGTGAGCAGATAACTTCTCTTTTTGTTGGAAATTAATTTTTAAGTTGCAGACTGATCATATTTGTTTATTTATTTGAAATGTTTTGGCTGGGAGTGTCCGACTGAGCAAAAAGCACTTTTTCAGCGGAGGCCCGGGGAGAGAGCTCCACAATAGCATATGTAGTTATAATCTGACAAAAAAATAAAGAAAGCACACCAGTACAAGAGCAAATTTCTATATATAGTGAGGAGAGACAATGCACGTGATATTTAGAGACAAGTTGTATATCAGAGCAGAATCATGAAACATTGGGTAAACTATTTATAAATTATACAAAATAAATGTATCACGTTTATTCTCCTTTCACATAGCTTCTTCACAGAGAAGGTGAAGTGTCCATGTTTTAGTGCATAGCTGAATTGGAAATGGAAGACATTGCTACGGAGACAGTGTTTGGTTTTGCACTAAAGTCTGTTTTCAATATTTAGAGTGCTGTTCTTTAACCTTATTTGTCATTCTAAGTATGGCATCATTCCTGGTTCCTAATATGCAACAATACTTTTTCATAGAAAAAGATGAGTAGGATTAATTCTGGACAATTAGACATGTCACTGAGATATCATATTCAAACAATTTACTGATAATGCAATATATTGTGCAACTAGGTTAAAGATTAAAACATATTCATAAGCTTGTGCAGTTTTAAGATGTTTCTTTTGCATGTTTCAACAAAAATGTCAACTGGGATAAAACTCGTACATATTTTATTGAAAGGCTCTCTCTCTCTCTGGCTTGATGCAATTGCTCCTTAATTCAGTATTTGTTTATCAGTTTCTGCTATTCTTTGACCTCCTCACTGGTTCTGTTCATTTCCTAGCCCTGAAGTGCACTTACAGACATCTGTGAACAAACCTTAGATCAACCTTGCCTACCTGTGGGGAATAAAAAAAACAAATAGCCTTATTACTGTACTTGGAGAAATACCTTGATCTCGCACCTTTCTAAACACCCTATCTTCTTCTCCATATAGAGGATTGCAGCCTTGAACATGTAGCAGAAATAGTGGTCTAATTTTCCCAAAATATACAGCACTTTTACCAACAGTGGTCTAGCTGTCCTGGGTAACCCTTAGTAATTTGGAGGCTACAAAAAGGGCAGAAAGCACCTACTCTTTGTATCCCATGGATAGTTACTGCACCCATCATAGTTCTTAGTATATTGTCTGTTAGAATCTCCAAAAGCAAATTGATGTAGTGCAGATTGCTGCTACCCCATATTAGTTTGTTTGCTTAAAAAAAAAACAAAAAAAAACTGTGCTGTCTGTTATAAATGCATCCCAGAGTTATTCTTATTTTTCACTCACTTACATAACCTTAAATTCCCTGAGCCTTTATCTTGGAATAGACTGGAAGAAAGATGGACGTGCCAGTTTGAGAGACATTCCCTGAAAAACACACCACATCCCTTTGTAATGTGTGCACACAGTGCCCATCTGTTGTAGGTGGCTACATATCCCAAACAAAACTTTCTCCAACTGGCCAATAAAACACTGCTTTCGAAGCAGGTTTCCAAAATGCTCATTTTCCACTCCTTGTTAGGGTGCTACATAGTCCTCTGACAACCATATTCCACAAATGCTAAATTTAGAGGCTAGTAGATAAAGCTGTGGGTGGCATTCTTGTCTCACCTCACTAGTTCTTCTGTTTGATTCTCTGCTGGGGTGCCTTCTGTGTGGAATATGCATGTTCTCCCTGTGTTCATGTGGGTTTTTCTCCAGGTACTCTGGTTTCTCTGTACATTCCAAAAACATACAGCAGTAGATAGATTGAAAACTCTAAACTGGCCAATAGGTATGTATGTGTGTGTGTGTGTGTGTGTGTGTGTGTGTGTGTGTGTGTGTGTGTGTGCGCGCGCGCCTGTCTGTGTGTGTTCAGGTGCGACTCCTCAGTACTAGATGGATGGCTGAGGTAAAGCCCCAAATAAAGAACTAGTTTCTTCCTCATTTGTAACATTTAGTCGCATGGTTTCTGCTGTGGTTGTAGGTCTTGGTGGACCCCAGCAGGTGTTGGCCAGTTCATGTTTGCATTTATCAGCAGAAGATTTGATAATTGGTACAGCATGAGGGGTAGAAGTGGGTAGAACAGCTGTGGAGTGAGCACCATCTTGGTAATGGCTAATAGGTGATGCATAGAAAGAACCTTATTCCATCAGCTTTGAGCATGCTTGGCTAAAATCTCTCTGCAAATTCTTAATTTGTTGCAGCTTTTTTTTTTTTTTTAAATTGGGAACAAAGTTAACAACTAGATATTTCACTTGGTCTGTGGACCAGACAACAAGAAAAACATTACACCACTCCTTTTCTGGGCACATCTCACAAAATGCTTCCTATATAAGCCAACGTTTAATAATCGGGTTTGAGGCCTTCATAAAGTCTTTGTAGCAGAACTGTGATTAAAGGTATTGGTAGTATAAATAAAATGTCTGCTCAAAACATGCCAGCATGAAGATTAGAGATGAAAGCAGGCACCATTGCCCATACTTGAAAAAAACACTTCTGTAACACTCAAAGATGTACACGGACTACTCCATGGTCATCTTGAATGAGCAAAATAAGGCTTTTAATGATTTTGCAAGGAAAATACAATTTGTTAGCACTGAATCCCTGCATTACTTTGAATGCATGTCCAAGGTCTTTGTGGAGGAATATGTTTGGAGTACTTTTCAAGGTTAAGTTTGCAATGGTGCCATGTTCTCTGTATAATTTAAATTCTCGAAAGCTAACTTTGGGCTCCTAAAATCTTTGGGCTTCTAAAAACAGAGGTGGCCAACTTCATGGCACCCATGCAAATGGGGAATAGTTGCATGATCGCCGAATCATACACCAGTGCACATTATGAACATGTACACAAATGCATGGATCTCACCATACCCAATAGAACCAAGATGCTCTCCTCCAAAATAAGGAAGCCAATCTGGTGGTCTCCTACCATAAACAAACTCTATAACAGGAGGAGGAAACTGATGCGGAATAAGGTGAAGTCCCAAGACTGGAAAAACTCTCAGCCTCAAAAAAAAGTTGAGATCCCTCATCAAATCCTCTAAAGCTAGCTACTAAAACAGAATTGCAGCAGGTAGTAAAGACGACCATAAGGTCTTCTATAGTTATGTAAAGGACTTCCGTGGCAATAACCAGATTTTCTCTGAGCTACAGCACAATGGTACCTCCTATACTGAGCCAACAGGTATTGCCAATATACTGGCAGACAGATTCAGTGCCAGCTTTACCCCTCCTCCCCAAAGTACCAATCTCAGTACCAGTAGATTGCCAGGCACCAAGTATTACTGCTGCAAAAGTTAAAACAGCACTTTCCAAGGCCAAGAATACAGCTTCTTTGGGACCTGACCGTATCCCTGGCTGTGTTCTACATGAAATACCTAGTGAACTGTCACCTCATCTGTGTGCCCTTTTCAATCATGGCCTCACCTCAGGCTTTGTTTTTACCAAATGGTGCACTGCTACAGTCATCCCTCTCCACAAAGGAGGAATGACTACAGAACCTGGTAACTATCACCCCATTAGCCTGACGAGTCTGATATGATGCAAATCTGAGACAACCCTGAGATCACCATTCCTTGGAGAGGAGAATTTTTTGAGACATAGCCCTCTTGGACTTGGTATACGCAAGTCCTTTTTTTTTTTTTGCCATTCAGCCTCCATATTATGGAACTCTCATAGCTATGTGCAGAAAAATTGTGACATTTATCTATCAGATAAACTCTTTTGTGACAGATTTGTTACAAGAATAGGAAGTTACTCAAGTTCAGAGTGGGCCTTAAAATTTAAGTAAAGGGATGTGCTACAGGTTTGGGATGGAGTGCATTCAGGAAATGTAAAGGGACTTAGCAAAATCAAAAGGAAGGAGGAAAAAAATCTTAGCAAATGACTTGTTAGAAATACTTTGCTGGTGTTAACGCTTGTTTTGCAGAGCATCTTTTTTTTGACAGTTCATCTACCCTAATGTTTGCATATCCAGACTGGTTTGCATTGGGTTTGTCATTCCAGAGTAGCTATGTGGTTAGAAGATGCTTGAAGAAACCAGGCAATTTGCATGTTAGTTTTAGCTCTGTGTATGTGTTTCATTTTGCATATGATTTACTACATTCTGTTTTCTCAAATTATCTCTGTTCTGCATGCTGTATCTAAATGTACAAAAGGGAAGGCTTTGTGCTTTTTTTAAGCCTTGTAATGACTGACTAAAACTGGCTCATAGGTAGAACTTGTTTTAGGAATTTTACTGCATCATTGAACAGATATGAGGAAATTGCAACTGGGGGGATGGTTTTTGGGACTGAAATATTTTCCATGTATTTAATTTGGCATGGGGTAAGGGGCTTAATGGTTGAGTATATTTAACATGAGCATTCATTCATTCATTCATTCATTCATGGAGTAGCTTTGATATTTAATGCTCACATTGATTAAAAATGTGGACAGGAGGAAATGTAAAATGAAATCATGGAAGGGTGTGGACAGGAGGAAATGTAAAATTAAGTCATGGAAGGGTGTCAAATTATGTGCCTTAGCGTAGTAATTCCATTGTGGTAATTGCTGATGCTTTGTTTTGTCAGCTTAGGCAAGCTACAGTAAGTGGGACTTAAATCCTAGTAAGGAGCTATACTATATATAACTTTATATATAATATATGTAACTGTAAGAGTTGCAGTGGTACATTTCTGAGTGCAACGTAGTGGGTGACTTGAAAAATGAAGTTATGGAAATAAAAATAACAAGCATGTATTTTATGCAAGTCTCAAACGTGGACTTTTTGTAGTATCTGTAGATTTAAGAAGCATACAAATTGTGCCTGTCCTTGTAGAGAAAGTGTATAGAACAGAATATAGATAAGTGTTATAAAACTGGCAAGTCTGTGTCATAAAAAGGAGAATACAGTACCTTTTGGCTGTATCTGTCTAGTATCCGAGGCTGTATGGTGAGTTTGACAATGTTTTGACTTCATGACAAGAGGGATGGTCCACCAGGCAGAGAAGGTACTTAAAATTGTCCATTTGGCAGTAGATGTTAAAGCAAAGCAGGTTGGTAACTTGGGTAGTAAGAGGAACTTTTGATATATCCTGTCTTCTTTAGTACCTGTATTCTGGACATTACAGTATGATTTTAGAGGGTGGTATATCTCTTTGTAGTAAAGGTAGAACTCCGTCGACTTTTTTATGCAGTTGCACATATGCACTTTCATTCTTATAATATAGACCCGAGTTTTAGAAGTGTCTTATTACAGAAGTAATGGTGTTTTTGGGGAAGGGAGAAGCACAAGTGATGGACATTATGGAAGTTCTGCACTCTTTTGGGATGAGAAAGTAAAACTTTCAGGTATACAGAAGTATTGTTCAACTTCGGGAAGAGGTCATACAAGTGTTGACTGTTGTAGGCAGTGATCCTGCTTTTTAAGTAAGAGGTCAAAGTATCAGATATTCCTGAAACACTGTACTTATTTGTGAACACAGAGTATAGTGCTCCAACATACGGAAGCACTACACTCTGTAGGGAATGCCCAGCCCTGTATTGCATGGTATATGGGAATGCTGACTAGTCGGTGGAAGTTAAAACATTATTTAAATTATTGTAATGGAGATTTGGACAATTAACTATTACAGTGACTCTGCAGTACAGTAACATTTTTTATGTAGAGTAGTCACAATGTTGTCATAGATATGGCTTTGTAAGACATTAGTGTGGCTTGTAGTGCCATGAACTAAGAATAAGTGTAGTTTGGTTAACAGTACAGGCACATATAATTATAAATGAATGTACAATTTGTATAGAAGGGCACATTATGGGAAGTATCCTTGGAGCATACAATAGTGCCATGACACTATTTTGAGTACCACTTCATAGGCCATTAACTAATGAACGGTTGTTGCATTGTCTGTCATGGTAGGCGGGACAGATATTAAAAAAAAAACAGGTTTATTTAATAAACCGCAGCTCAAAGTATCAGCCCACTTGGCTCTGTAGCATCAAAATGAAGTTAGCAATACCATGGCTAATTCTCAGTAGCAGAGTTCAGTCCACACAGCCCTCGTAGGAAGTAGGCTATCTTTTAACACAAGGAAGCTCCAAGGTTGCAGGTTTCTCCTAGGCTGTATTTGTGACTCAAAAAACGGGTAGATGCAAAAGTATAATCCAGATGTAGCCCTGACTGCTTTCACTCCGCAGTTTGCTGATTTCAGGCAGAACATTAATTGATAGTTAAGATCTTGTTAGCTATCCAGTACAAAGTGCTGCTCAGCAACTTAATCATGGCAATGTCCCACATACTGCAACACACATTTTAAAGGCACATTACACATTTACCAGAGCCAGCCAACATGGATGTCTGCTTGTATGTATAAATGTGCGTTTGTTTGAAGATGCGCGCACGCGCACACACACACACACACACACACACACACACACACACACACACACGTGCATGTATGTGTGTGTGTGTATATATATATATATATATATATATATATATATATATATATATATATATATATATATATATATAAATAATAATTGTAATGTACCAGACCAGTGGGCATAATGGTTAAGATCTTCGCCTCCCATGCACAAGGAGGCATCTCTGTATCTCCCTGGGGTTCCTCTCACTTCTGAAAAATATGCTGAGTGTTTCCATCTCAAGCTCACCAAAGAATGGAGCTATGGGCAGCAACACAGACTCTATTTGGTGTTTTAAAGGCTTAGAATTATATAAAGCAACCACTTTGGGCACCTACTGTGGTACACAGTATCATCATGATAGGAGAACACAGATCTCAGACTGTGTACCATGGCAGGACTAGCTACGCAATGTTTTAAAATATGGATTTAGGTGATTTGGTTGTGTTGAGTAATGTTGCCATATGGGCATTGATGTTTGCCAGTGACAAGTGGGTTGAGGACCCGGCCTACTTTGGGACATCAAAGGCAGATGGTAGGAGTACTTCCAGCAGCTTCTGAATGAAGCACACCCCACAGAAGATGTACTACCCCACACATATGGCCTATGATGAGAGAAAAGGAGAAGCCCAAAGCACAAAGGAAAATTAAATCAGGGAAAACGGCAGCCTGATGAGTTCACAGCAAATATGATGATGCTGGGTGAGTTGGGGCGAAATGGCTACTGAGGGTGCTCATAACAGTGTGGAGAGAGGCATATCTGAGATGATCCAGTGTTCAAGAACAAAGGGTATATTCACATCAGTGGGGGCAGTAAAGAGGTATCAAATTCCTGTATCATTGCATGAACCTTCTGGATAGTGTGATTGATAAATGAATTTGCAAAGTAGAAAGTAAGATGGGAAATGAGCAATTCGGATTCAGACCAGGATGCAGCACAACTGACCTGATGTTTGCAGTGAGTCGGATAGTTGAGAAGAAGCTAAAGATGAGGAAAGAGTTCAACTGTGGGCATCCCTAGACTTGGAGAAAGCATATGACAGTCCCAAGAAAACTGACTTTGGCAGTCCTCCAGTGGTTCAGAGCTATGTATAAGGACCTAATGATTCAAGTACGAACTGTATTCAGTCTTATAGAGGGATTCCCAGTTGGAGTCGGTGTGCACTTCAGCTCTACTGCTGTTCATATTGGTGATCGGCTACATAAACAATGGGTCAGAGGGGACAGATCAACAAAGTTGCTGTATGTAGACAATGCGGCATTACAAGCCGACTGATCAAGAACTTCAGCAAAGAATAGGAGAATGTAATGTAAAACTTAAGGCATCTGGGATGAAACCAGATAAGGCAGTTGTAATGGCAACAAATGGGGAAATCCAGAAGAAGTTGAGAACTGAGATAGAAGGGCAAAATAATGGAACAGGTTAACAACTTCAAGTATCTGGCAGGGGCGTTTGAGGAGAAGGCAAGTTTGAATGATTAGTTCATAGCTAGAATCAGAGGGGCTCCAGCCAACTGGCACAGAATGTCAGGTGTGGATATTGGTGGTAGGATGCACTCTGCAGTGAAGAAATGAGGACATAAGAGAAGTAGCTCCAATTGCAGAAATGTCAGAGAACAGATTATGGTGGTTCGAGCTCAAGTGCAGAAAAGCAGAGGACAATCTAATAATGAAGATCTGGGACAGACGCAAGAAGAAACAAGGGTGCCCAGTAAAAGAGGTGGATGGATTGTGAGAGAGAAGACCTGTGACCGTTGGGCATGTGTGTCAGAGAAGGCTGAAGAGTGGCATGAGAGATGGCAACAATTGACACAACACCAAGAGCACGTATAGAAAATTGGGGGGGGGGGGTGATTATGATGATGATATACACACACAATCCACATATATATTTTTTGTGTATATGTGTATGTGTGTGTGTGTGTGTGTGTGTGTGTGTGTGTATATATGTATATATATATATATATATATATATATATATATATATATGTATATATATATATGTAAATATATATATATATATATATATATATATATATATATATATATATATATATATATATACATACATACATACTGCGATGTGTATATATTTAGATACAGCAAATATAAAAAGTGAACACACCCCTGTTAAAATGCCATTTTTTGTGATCTAATAAAATGAGACCACAAGTCATTTCAAAACTTTTCCAACCTTTAATGTGACCTATAATGAGCTGGTTGCATAAGTGTGCACACCCTTAAACTAATACTCCGTTAAAGTACCATTTGATTTAATTACAGCATTCAGTCTTCTTGGGTAGCAGTCTATCAGCATGGCACATCTTGACTTGGCAATATTTGCCCACTCTTCTCTGCAAAAGTTATTCAAATCTGTCAGGCTGCGAGGGCATCTCTTGTGCACAGCCCTCCTCAGGTCATCCCACAGATTTTCTATTTGATTTAGGTCTGGGCTCTGGCTGGGCCATTCCAATACTTTAATTTTCTTCTGGTGAAGCCATTCTTTTGTTGATTTGGATGTGTGCTTGGGGCCATTGTCGTGTTGAAAGGTGAAATTCCTCTTCATCTTTCTAGCAGACTCCTGAAGGTTTTGGGCCAAAAGTGACTGGTATTTGGAACTGTTCATAATTCCCTTCTCCTTGACTAAAGCCCCAGTTCCAGCTGAATAAGAGCACCCCCCCCAAAGCATGATACTGCTACCACCATGCTTCACTATAGGAATGATGATCTTTTGGTGATGCGAAGTGTTGTTTTTGTGCCAAACGTACCTTTTGGAATTGTGGCCAAAAAGTTCAACCTTGGTCTCATCAGACCATAACACATTTTCGCACATGCTTTTGGGAGACTTGATGTGGTGTTTTGCAAATTTTAGCTGGGCCTGGATGTTTTTCTGTGTAAGAAAAGTTGTCCGTCTTGCACAAATCTACCCCATAGCCCAGACATATGGAGAATACAGGAGATTGTCACATGTAGTAAACAACCAGTACGTGCCAGAAATTCCTGCAGCTCTTTCAGTGTTGCTGTAGGTCTCTTGGCAGCCTCCCAGACCAGTTTTCATCTTGTCTTTTCATCAATTTTGGAGGGACATCCAATTCTTTGCAACGTCAGTGTTGTCCCATATTTTCTCCACTTATTGATGACTGTCTTCTCTGTGTTCCATGGTATATCCAATGCTGTGGACATTTTTTTTTACCCTTCTCCTGACTGATACCTTTCAACAATGACATCCCTTTGGTGCTTTGTAAGCTCTCTGGGAACCATGGCTTTTGCTGTAGCAGGCAACTTGAGTAAATGTCATGAAAATCCTGCTAGGACTGTGAATTTTATTTGGGGTTAATCAGAGTCTCTGTAATTGATAGGTGTGTACCCAAGAAGATTGAATGCTGTAATTAAATCAAAAGGTGCTTCAACAAAGTATTATTTTAAGGGTGTGCACACTTATGCAACCAGCTTATTGTACATTTTTTATTTTTTATATTTTTTCCCCCAACAGATTTGTTTGTTTTTCAATGGGATTTTACAGGTTATAGGTCACATTAAAAGTGGGAAATGTTTTGAAATGATTTTATGTCACAAAAACCTGGCATTTTAATAGAGGTGTGTA